>NW_028249570.1:0-268717 GCF_964263255.1 Lissotriton vulgaris | reverse complement strand
GCATCTGATCGACCAATCTGAAAGAGACACGTTAGTGATAGATTCCTTACCTTAGAATATCCCCAGGCGTCAGACTGGATCCGGAAATGTTTGCGTAGCAATACCCCTGCACGTCGGTAGGCGTCGTCTGCAGCTCCGCGTCCGTCGTTGGCGCCGGAATGACGTTGTCGGAGTACTTAGACGCCGTCCATGCACGCTGACGTCAGTTCTTCTTTTTTCCGCGCCAGCTAGCGCAGATCCGGAGAAGCTCTACCCCTAGTCATTTTTTGACTAAACTTTTTGATCTTTTTGATCATTTCTTTCTTCGAGTCTTTGACTCTATCGGTGCCGGTAGGGATGCCCGGGTTCAAACCCTGCTCGAAGTGCTACCGACTGATGTCGGTTACGAACCCCCATCGCCGGTGCTTGAAGTGCTTAGGCCTCGACCACGACGACCGCACCTGCTCCGACTGCCGGGCCCTGACGTCGAAGGCTAGGCGGGAGCGGTCCCGCAAGCGGCTCGAGCTCCGGCAGTCGGCCCGCGCCACTCCAGGTCCCAGTCCCGGTCCCACGGGAGGTCGAGGGACAGGTCGCGGGGTCGGATTCATCGCAGCTCCGGGAGTGGGCACCGGTCATCAGGCTCCAAGTCCTCAGGTAAGAGGCATGAGAGGTCGGAGAGACGTCATTGTTCCTCCGACCCACCCCGACGCTCGCACGATGCGGCCGGGGGCTCTGGCAACACCGCCCACGCGGCTCCGCGGGAGTCGCAAGCGTCGCCGCCTGCCCCACACCTTCGGGTCCCTGGGCACGGCGCGACGCCTTAGGAGATCGAGCGGTACCTCATGGCCATGAGGTCCCTCCCTCCTCAGTTGGGTTCAGTGGCACCTCCGGGCCCAACGGTCCCGACTGGAGGCCCTAGCGGGTCGGGTGCCTCGGCTCCCACGCCGTCGGGTGCTTCGGCCCGACGCCGCCGGCGACTTCGGTCCCGGCGCCGCAGAACCTCACCGGATCCGCTTCCGGATCCGGGTCGTCGCCGGTCGACCTCACCGGCGCCGGCCCCACGGGTGTCGCCCCCGGCGCCCACTGTGGATGCCATCCCCAATGTTCCCTACGGTCCGACTCTGGCGCCGGAACGGCGCCGCTTCCGACGGCCTTTGGAGATTTTTATTTCCATGAGGAGGCCCTGTCTACTAATCCTGTTTTACAGGAAACGGGTGACGAGGAAGATTGGGAGGGGTCTGAGGACCCTCTGGCACTGGAGCGCCAGTCTCAACAGGACTGGACATATGAGCTTTGGGAGGCCAGTGGTATTGACACTTTGCCAGGCCCTGGATTTGTCTCTCCTCCGACCGTGGCTTCGGAGGAGGGGTCTACATATAGTGTAGTGTTGACGAAGGCGACCAAGGCCTTAAACCTTGAGCTCCCCGTCACGGCCGTGAGGACTAACCTCCTTACTGAGGTCCTCAAACCGCAGTCAAGCTCCAGCGAGCCTCTGCTGACGTTCAATGAGGCCTTGTATGACGTTCTTGTGGGCACTTGGTCCAAGCCTGCCACAGGTCCGCCTGTGGATAGGAACGTGGCCAGACGCTACCGCCCGGCCCCGGGCGACCCTTGCTTTTTGTCCACCCATCCCACCCCCGAGAGCCTGGTCATCCAGGCCACCAAATCCCAAACCGCGTTGCCGTAGGCCCCGCCCGACCAGGAATCCAAGAGATATGAACAGTTCGGGAAGAAGGTGTTCTCGTCCCTAAACTTAGGGCTGCGGTCTGTAAATACCGCCAGTCTCTTGGGCCGCTACACCCACACTCTGTGGGACGCGGTTGCGGACGTGCTGCCACAATGTCCGGAGGAGGTCCGGGCTAAACTCGCCCAAACCCTTGCGGAGGGCCGAGATGCAGCGCGATATTCCATCCGGTGTGGGCTGCATACCACGGACTCACTGGGCAGGGCAATGGCAATGGCAACGACGGTGGCGGTTCGACGCCACGCCTGGTTGAGGTCTGCCAACTTCTCGGCCGATGTCCAGGCCACACTTCTGGACATGCCGTTCGATGGCCGTCGCCTCTTCGGCGACAAGGCAGACCATGCGCTGGAACGTTTTAAGGACTCCAGGGCTACGGCCAAGTCCTTGGGCCTCTCGGCCCCACGCCAGCAATCTGGTGCCTTTCGCTACTTTCGTGGCCACGGAAGGGGCGCCCCCACACGTGCTGCCAGCCACACGCCTCAGAATGTTCAACAGCGCGGTGGCGGCCGTGGAAACCGCCGTTGCGGCGGTCCGGGACAACGGCGAGGCCAGTCCACACCTCCCTCCACAGCACCCGCCTCAAAATCTTCCTAGTCCGAGTTTTCAGGCCCTTGTGACGCCTGTGGGAGGCAGGGTTCGCCATCACCTCTCCCACTGGCGCACTATCACATCGGACAGGTGGGTGCTGCAGATCGTCCGAAGGGGCTAATCCCTCCCCTTCGAGGCGACCCCTCTATCCATGCCACCGCAATGCCACCGCGTGTCGGGGGATCACTTGCAACTTCTGCAAGAGGAAGTCACGGCCCTCTTGGCCAAGGGGGTCATCGAGCGTGTTCCTGGGCCAGAAGTAGGGTGTGGATGTTACTCTCACTACTTTCTGGTACCCAAGAAGGGCAAAGGGGGCCTACGCCCTATCTTGGACCTGCGGAACGTCAACGGCTTCCTCCGGAAGGAGAAGTTCAAGATGCTGACTTTGGCTCAGGTCCTAGCTGCCCAGGACCCAGAAGACTGGCTGGTAGCGTTGGACTTGCAGTACGCTTATTTCCACATCCCCGTCCTGCCGGCCCACCGGCGTTTCCTGCGGTTCACGGTAGGCCAAGAGCACTTTCAGTTTACCGTGCTCCCCTTCGGCCTTACCAGCGCCCCACGGGTGTTCACGAAGGTGATGGCGGTGGTCGCAGCTCATCTGCGCAGGTTAGGGGTGTCAGTCTTCCCCTACCTAGACGACTGGTTGTTGAAGGCGGGCTCGCCCCAGACAGTCGTCAGCCACCTCCAGAATACGGCCGACCTCCTGCATTTGCTGGGGTTCTCCATCAATGTGCCGAAGTCGCACTTGTGTCCCTCTCGGAAGCATCGGATCGGTTCTCGACTCGGCGCAGTTTTGGGTTTACCCTCCCGAACAGCGGGTTCGGGATATACAGGCTCTGATTCCCATCTTTCAGCCTTTATCCCGAGTCTCGGTCAGGTTGACGCTGCAGCTTCTGGGGCTGATGGCCTCCTGCATCCTTCTGGTGCATCACGCCCGCTGGCGGATGCGGGCTCTGCAGTGGGACCTGAAGTTTCAGTGGGCCCAGCATCAGGGCAACCTGTCCGATCATGTCTTGATCTCAGAGGGCACTGCGAGACAACTGCAGTGGTGGCCCACGGACCGTGACTGGGTCAGTGGCAGATCCCTCTCCCTACCCCACCTGGAGCACGGTGGTTGTGACGGACGCGTCCCTCCAGGGCTGGGGTGGCCACATGGGAGAGCCGGAGATCAGAGGCCTCTGGTCTCCGACGGAGTCCCCGCTCCATATCAACCTTTTGGAGCTGCGGGCGATTCGTCTAGCACTGAAGGCATTCCTCCCCTCTGTCCAGGGGAGTGTAGTGCAGGTGTTCACGGACAACACCACCGCCATGTGGTACTGCAACAAACAGGGCGGGGTGGGGTCGTGGGCCCTATGCCAGGAGGCTCTGCGCCTCTGACAGTGGCTGGAACATCAGGGGGTGACCCTGGTGGTTCAACACCTGGCTGGCTCTCTGAATGGCAGGGCGGACGAACTCAGCCGTCGGTGCATGATGGATCACGAATGGCGTCTGAACTCGGACGTGGCGCAAGGCCTCTTTCAGCAATGGGGAGAGCCTTGGTTAGATCTATTTGCCACAGAAGAGAACGCGCAATGTCATCAGTTCTGCGCATTGGAATTTCCAAGGCGGCACTCGCTCGGAGACGCTTTTCGTCGCGAGTGGAGTTGCGGTCTGTTGTACGCCTTTCCGCCTATACCACTTCTGCCCAGAGTGCTGAAGAAGATCAGGCGCAACAGGGCCCAGGTTATCCTTGTGGCTCCGGACTGGGCACGAAGATACTGGTATCCCGAGCTACTTAGCATGTCAGTCGATCCCCCGATTCGTCTGCCTCTTCGGAAGGACATTCTGTCGCAGCAGCAGGGGACGGTCATGCACCCGAACCTGTCCAGTCTCCACCTACAAGCTTGGAGATTGAGCGGCGGCAGTTGAGGCCATTTGACTTGCCTCCCGAAGTCTGTGATATCAAGTTGGCAGCCAGGTGTCCCTCCACAAAGTCGGTATACGCCTGCAGGTGGAACAGATTTGTGGCATGGTGCACAGCAAAGGCTGTGGACCCACTCTCTGCACCCCTTTCTGAAGTTCTACTCTTCCTTCTTTCCCTTGCCCAGCAGGGCTCTGCTCTGGGCACACTTAATGGGTA
Organism: Lissotriton vulgaris; assembly: GCF_964263255.1. Classification (NCBI taxonomy): domain Eukaryota; kingdom Metazoa; phylum Chordata; class Amphibia; order Caudata; family Salamandridae; genus Lissotriton; species Lissotriton vulgaris. The sequence continues at coordinate 264,287 of NW_028249570.1, read as the reverse complement.
TCTTTCTGCTCTTTCCGCCTTCTTACCTGATCAGCCTTCCTTATTCAAGTCCCCCATTGTAAATAGGTTTCTGAAGGGCATCACACACATGTTCCCTCCTGTTCCCTTCGTGATGCCCCAGTGGGACTTGAATTCTTGTACTCACTTATCTAATGTGTGCTCCCTTTGAGCCGCTCCATAATTGTCCTCTCCGTCTTCTTACCCTGAAGACTGCTTTCCTGGTTGCCATCACCTCTGCCAGGAGAGTGAGTGAGCTCCAGGCTCTTTCTTCTACTCCACCTTTCCTCTCTGTTCATCCGGACAAGGTTGTGTTGCGGACAAGACCTTCCTTTCTGCCCAAGGTTGTCACGGCCTTCCACATCGGGCAGTCCATTACCTTGCCCACCTTCTTTCCGCCTCCGCATCCCTCGAAAGAGGAAGAGAGTCTCCACCGTCTGGACCCAAAACGTGCGCTCTCTTATTACCTAGATCGCACACGCCAGTTCCGGGTGGATGACCAACTCTTTGTTGGTTACGTGGACGCGAAGAAGGGAAAGGCGGTACACAAGAGGACCATTTCGCTGTGGATCATCTTGTGTATTCAGGCATGTTCCTCCATGGCCAAAAAGGAGCCCCCTGCTAGATTCCACTCGAGCCATGGCAACAACAACTGCCCTGGGCCGAGGAGTCCCCTTACCAGGCAGCTACGTGGGCCTCGCTGCACACGTTCGCAAGACACTACTGCCTGGACAGTCAAGTCCGGAGGGATGGCTTCTTTGGCCGTTCCGTCCTCCAGGACTTTCTGGTGTGATTATTGGTTCGCAGACCCACCACCGGGTTTGGTATTGCTGGGGTATCTATTCTAAGGTAAGGAATCTATCACTAACGTGTCTCTTTCAAATGCACAAGTTACTACTTGTGTAACGATATATCTGTAAGAGACATTAGTTGGTGATAGATTCCTTACCGACTCACCCATCCTCCCCGTTCTGCGAACCGATATCTAGGGTTAAGGTCATCCCCTTTCAGGGCACTAGTTTCATGGCACCAGTGTTGGTTCTATCATAGCTCTACGTATCTGGCGCGGAAAAGCTGTGTATCAGAACTGACTTCAGCGCGCATGGACGGCGTCTAAGTACTCCGACGATGTCATTCCGGCGCTAACGACGACGAACGCGGAGCCGCAGACTACGCCTACTGTCGCGCAGGGGTATTGCTACGCAAAAATTTCTGGATCCAGTCTGACGCCTGGGGATACTCTAAGGTAAGGAATCTATCACTAACTAATGTCTTGTACAGCTATATCGTTACACAAGTAGTAACTTGTGCGTTAGGCTGAAAGCCCTGCAGGAAAGCTAGTTGGTCGTAATTTGGGTCATAGACATTACCAATAGCAATGTCCCTGCCGCACAATTTCCTAATAAGCAGAACTTATCGCCCTTCTTTGTCGATCTTAGTGTTGGTGAAGTCTAAGGGGACCCCCGGTCGTATCCATATCTGAATGTCTCTAGCAAAACCTGAATAACTTGTTGCGTACATCTGCCCTCTCCACCTTCCATGGAGTTTTGCAATTTCAGTCTGAATGAGGTGCGTTTCTTGAAGTAGGGTAACCTGGACCCCCCTCCTCCTCAGGTAACTATGCACATTATGTCTCTTGTTCATTGACCCCAACCCCTTATGCTCCATTTGAGAAATCTAATAACATTCGGAGTGGCAGCCATGGTTAATGGTACTAGAAAGTTGTCCAGCTCCCCGTGTCGCCCACCAAGAAATCCTCCTACTTGGTAACGACTCCCATTCCGCAGCAAAAACAACATCACATAAAAAACGGTTTCCCATAACTAACAACTCCCTGATCCCAGAGTAGCTCGACAACTGACAGCTACCCAAACCTTATCCAATTCACTAATCACCAATGTAAAGTAGGAACCATCCTGATTCCCACCTGTTGGGTGGGTGTAGCCAGTAGAACAAGGTTAACATTTTGCCTCTGTGCACCATCATAAAGCACCTAGGCTGGGCCGAGGCTGTATCCCCAATATCCCTTGGGGTACAGGCCCTCATCATTTCCAGCTACACCCTGGCGTCTCAAGTCATTGTTCAGATGATGTCGTCCGCAGTTCGAGGGGCAACCTTTGGGAGCCCACGCTGCTGACCTCCGAGGCCTCGGATTCCAAATGCTCGTTCCCTTGGTTGAGCCCGAGCCCACCTCTGATGGAGACCCAGCACTCCGTACAATCTTGGCCACTGCACGCAGTGCTGCAGACCTCTCTCACTCAGTCTGCGAGGTGCTAGGCTTTTTCGACCGCTCTCGTCTGGGTTGTCTTCGGAGTCTCTTTCTGATGTCTCCATCACTTTGTCTCTGGGGTTGTCCCAGTCACATGCAATTTTAGGATCTACACAGAAGTGTGATTGACCATCCAGTATGATGCGGAGATGAGCGGGAAACATCAGCGAATATTGAAGGCCCTCATCTCGCAGAGCTTTTTTCACCTCCAGATACGATGTCCTTCCCCTCTGGACTCCCAGTTTAAAGTCAGGGTAGATGGAGAACATTCTGACATTCTTTGTAAATGTGCTGTTTGTCCGTGCTCTCTGCAAGATCAAGTCCCTGTTTTTGTAGTGCAACAGTCTGGCCACCACTGGGTGTGGGGGGCGGCCTGGCGCTGGGGGTCTTCCCGGGACCCGATACGCTCTCCAATGTGTAATATGAGGACAGCCCTTCCGGCACGACCGCGGTCTGAAGTCATGTCTCAAGGTTCGAGGCATGTGGGCTGCTGAATTCATATCTGTGCATAGATCGCCGCCTAGTGTTGGGTCCGGATGATTGCACATTGTTGTCCTGGAAGAGTCTTCGAAGTATCACGAGATAGGTGGCTCCTCCCCTGGACTACAGTGCGCATGGGCATCGCCTCCATCCCCAGATTGTTTTTTTCCGCCATTGGGTTCGGATGTGTGTCGGTTCCCTCTGTCGGAACCGTTAGTTGTTAACTCTCTTAACTCGAGACCAAAAGGTCTTTAGGCTTGGCGCCGGTATCGTTTTCGTTCGGGTCTTACTGTTTCTTCAGCTCCGAACTCTTGCTGCTCTTCCGCGTGCTGTCGGCGCGGACGGGCCTACACGACGCTCCAGACATGGAACGGACTCCGTTTAAACGGTTATGAGACGTGGGGGTTTTTATAGACAATAGGACTAGATGGGCGCGCTGCCTGGGTTGCTACGTTACAAAGTGTGTGAGATGCAAGATAGTTGTTTATGTAGTGCGTAAAGAGCAGACGGATAAACACCCTTAACCGTCTAGATAAGTCAAAAGACAAAACAATGATACATAGCTAGGCTCTCGCAACTACATTTAAGTTCATAACACAAGGTACAATGACCAAAAGTTCAAAAAGGAAACGCAGAAGCAGGTTCTTTGATGTGATTCTTCTTGTCTCTGCAAGATGTTTAATTTTCTCCAGACTTGGAAATGATACAAACGCCAAACGCCGACACGTGTTTCGTCGTGTGCGGTTGAGTCACACGACTCTTCAGGGCTTCCACTCTAATTCCAAAGAATGGATGGAGTAAGTCTGGACCTCTGATTGCTCAAAATCAAACAATGGGTTTTTTATACGCTTGTACTACAGCAGGTGCTGTGTGGTACCGTATTTTGTAGCAGTTTATGGACAATGACTTTCTTTTTCCTTTGGTAATTTTCATAAAACGAAATAGCACTGTTTGTCGCTATGGTGTAAACAGAAAAGCCGGGAGGGGATTCTTGAATGGCGCCAATAGAAGAAACAATAGAAGCCAATAGAAGTTCCCGGCGGTCGTCTCTCGTGTATGGTCCGTACACGAGAGACGACCGCCGGGAACTTCAAGAGGAGGGATTGCCTAGAGCGGAACACCACCGCTAAAGAAACGTACCCGTTTCTTCTATTGGCGCCATTCAAGAATCCCCTCCCGGCTTTTCTGTTTACACCATAGCGACAAACAGTGCTATTTCGTTTTATGAAAATTACCAAAGGAAAAAGAAAGTCATTGTCCATAAACTGCTACAAAATACGGTACCACACAGCACCTGCTGTAGTACAAGCGTATAAAAAACCCATTGTTTGATTTTGAGCAATCAGAGGTCCAGACTTACTCCATCCATTCTTTGGAATTAGAGTGGAAGCCCTGAAGAGTCGTGTGACTCAACCGCACACGACGAAACACGTGTCGGCGTTTGGCGTTTGTATCATTTCCAAGTCTGGAGAAAATTAAACATCTTGCAGAGACAAGAAGAATCACATCAAAGAACCTGCTTCTGCGTTTCCTTTTTGAACTTTTGGTCATTGTACCTTGTGTTATGAACTTAAATGTAGTTGCGAGAGCCTAGCTATGTATCTCCGTTTAAACGGTGCCCGGTGTGCAACTCGAAATACTCGCACCTCGACGTGCACCCTGTGTGCAACACTTGTCTGTCGCCGGACCATGACGAGGCCAGGTGTATGGCCTGCTCCAGGTTCCGGTGTAAAAAGACCCTCAAGATTCGTCGCGCTGCGAGGCTCCAGGCCCAGATGTCTGCGCCCCCGCCGGACGACATCTTCGAAGAAGACGTTGGAGACGACAATGTCCAACAGGTTTCGGACTCTAGCCCTGCGTCCGAGGGGGATGCCTACGACGCAGGAGACGAGGAGTTTGACGAAGCCGGCGACGAGGTAGGGGACGACGATGGGGCCATTGCCACCGTGGAGGATAGCTCGGAGGAAGAGCATCCCCGGACTGACTCAGGGGTCGACCCCCTTCCTGCGGCCCGGGTCGAGGGATCGCCTTCGGGCCTTACCCAAGACCTCGTTCTTAGTCCAGCAGCCCCGCCTCCGGGCCCGGCCACGGACATTTTGGAGGTGCCACTCACGTTTCCGAAAACGAAAGTGAAGCCTTCGGGATCTGCAACTCCGGTTTCAAAACCGAAAGTGAAAGCTGTACAGAAGGCTCTGGAGGCGTCAAAGTCTAAGAAATCCAAAATGGCAGACATGGAGAGTCACGCCAAGATGGCCGACCCGAGGGCCTCAGGGTCGATGCCGAAAGCGAAGTCGACCGACGCGGCTGCGTCGGCGCCGAAGATGGTCGCGGTCGATGACCCGAAGAAGCCTTCAAAGAAGCGTCAAGGCGATCCCAAGGCTCTGGCTTCGCCGGCTCTGGCCGTCGGGGCCAAGGACGGTGCAGCGTCGGCTCCGAAGACGGGGCCTCTCGCCGACACCACTCCCAAGACGAGGAAATCGCCCGAGCCGGTCAATCCCTCTCCAGCCCTATCGAAGAAGGTCGAGGAGTCCCTGCAGCGGATTCGGAAAGTCGCTGTGCTTCCCGAGCCGGAAGAGGGGGTGTCGAAGCCCGCACTGAAGCCGTCAAAGGCGCAAGCGCCTATCCGCTTCACCCTGCCGCCGAAGTCGGCGCCGAAGGCTTTCGCTTCGAAGCATGGGACAGGCGTGCCCTCGAAGGAGGTGTTGACGCCCAAAGCGTCTCCAGTGGTGTCTAAGCCTCGGCTCCAGCCACTCGCGGAGGAAGAGCGTCGTGAGGTCATCATCGACGCCAATACCGGGAAACTGTCCCTCCTCAAAAGGAAAATCACCACGGAGCCGGTGTTGGAACATTTTCGCATTCCTCTCAAAAACAAGAAGGACTCTGCGGGTACTTCAGCACCTATGGAGCCGACGTCTCCAAGAGACCTGCCGCGTTCACCAACTCCTTCTACCGCGGGTGATGGTGACGAGGAGGAGGTCGAGTACAACTATCCAGCGTACTCGGATCCGGAGAAGGAACATGAACCTTGGACTGCCGGAGGCGATCCCGAGGACCCGCAGTCGGGTCAAGAACCGCAGCTCTTTGCGGCGAAAACTTCGCCGACGGAGGACTCTGCAGCCTTCAACGCTTTGATCGAGAGAGCTGCAGCTAACCATGATGTCGAGCTGCACTCCGATCCTGTGGATGTGGACTTTTTATTTGACACTTTCTCAGTGGCTGAAAAGTCAATCAAGACTCTGCCAATGCTCAAAGGAGTGCTCAAGCACGCGCAGGAGGTCTTCAAGGAGCCCACTCGGGCACGTGTCATCAATCCACGCATTGATAAGAAATATAAGGCAGCGCCCTCGGATCCAACATATATCAAGGGACACTTGCCACTGGACTCTTTGGTGGTATCCAACGCTCGCAAGAGGGCAAACTCACAGACAACTGGTGACGCTCCTCCCCCAGACAAAGAGTCGAAAATATTTGAGGCCTCAGGGAAACGGATTGCTGCACAGGCAGCTAACATTTGGAGCATCTCAAACACGCAGACCCTACTTGCACGCTACGATAGGGCTCATTACGACACCCTAGAAGCACTGCTCCAGCACTTGCCTGACCAGTACAAGGAGGCAGGGGAAATGTTAATTCAAGAGGGAAAGCTCATTACAAACGCTTCCATCAAATGTGCGCTAGATGTGGCTGATACAGCCTCCAGGGCAATCAACACCAGTGTGTTGCTCAGAAGGCATGCATGGCTTAGGATCTCAGGGTTTAAACCTGATATACAAACAACCATCCTGAACCAGACGGTTAATCCTGACCATTTGTTTGGACCCGAGGTTGATGCGACGCTTGAAAAAATGAAAAAAGATACAGACACTGCTAAGTCTATGGGGGCCCTCCAGTCTCAGCAGTTTCGGGGTGGTTCCTTTCGCCGCTCCAATACCAGAGGCACCTCAAGGGGTCAGGCATCGCAATCCACCCAGTACTACAAGAGCAATACCCAATCCTCATACACCAACAAGGGTAGAGGTGGCTACAGAGGCAACAATGTCAAGGGCAGGGGACGTGGAAACAACAGCTCCAGGTCCACCGCCGCCAACAAGCAGTGACGTCTTGTCACTGCCCCCCGACCACATGACACCGGTCGGGGGGAGACTCCAGCAGTTCCTGCCCGTGTGGAGATCCATCACCACGGACAGGTGGGTCAAATCTCTTGTCCAGTATGGTTACTGTCTGGAACTTACTTCTGTAGTAGGGGATCTCTGTGTATAGTCATAATCTAGTGAATAGTCCCGCCCATGTGCGTGGACCCCGGCAATCAAAAATAATCTCTTAAGTTGTCAAAATAATGCAGAAACTGCAAAGACACTTAAGAGAGAATTTAAAGACAAATAATGCAGCCTATATCCACAGGCTACACTGTCCAGTACTTCAACTAGAAATTCCACCAAAATTCACCACACACAGTACAGCCTGCTAGTTTCTTCCATAGAGAAACCTGCCTCTCCCAGTCAAAGACTCAGGAATGATAGAGAGGAAGGCAGGGACAGACAAGCCCCATAGGCTGCCATTATGTGGCTTAAATAGGATACTGTGCCTTTAAGAGAACTTTCCAGAACTTCTCCCAGTATCCCAGAATGCATAGCAGGTCCCTCTTACTTCAGTTCTTTTTTCCGGCTCCTGCTTACAGGACCCTGGCATTGAGCTCTCCCTTTCTCAAGGGTTTATTGGAATTGTTTTTGCACTTTTGAATTTTAAAAGTGTTACAGTTTATTTCTTGGTGCTCTCCTCTCCCTTTTGTGCTGTTTTTAGGTGTTTTGGGGCTCCAAGATGCCTGGCCTTTTTGTGAAGTGCCCAGCATGTGAGAGGAAGAAGGCCAAGAGTGATCCCCATGAGGTCTGCATCGTGTGCCTTCCGGAAGATCATGTCCCTGAGGAGTGTGTAATCTGCCAGCAGCTTTCTGCTCGGACCTTGAGGGACAGATTGAAGATCAGGCTGGCTGGCCTGGAGGATAGGCGTCTGCGGGCTGCAGGTGGGTCTGGGCAGCCTGGGAAGGTTCCCTCTGCCTCTGCTGAGGCCCCCGGGGGGCTCCCCGGGGGCAGGAAGTCCAACAATCGGTCCCATTCTCCGTCGACGTCGATGGCATCGACGACGGCGTCGAGAGGGATGACGACGGCGTGCTCCCCTTCTCCCCGGGGCTCCGGGTCGAGACGGCGTGATGGCTCGACGGCGAAGGAGAAGCCGACGTCGAAGCCGCCGTCGACGTCATAGTCTTTGTCGACGTCGAGATCTTCCTACCGTCGACGAAGGCACAGTGACGTGTATCGACGCTCGCCGTCGAAGCGGCGCCGACGCTCGCCGTCGAGGCGACACCGTCGGTCGTCGTCGAGGCGACACCGTCGATCGCCGTCGAGGCGACACCGCCGATCGACGTCGAGGGGCTCCTCGACGTCGGGAACATCAAGACGGCGGTGCTCGTCGTCGAGGGCGGGCCGCCCGACGTCGAGAGGACGACGGGAGAGGTCGCGAAAGAGGAGGTCTACGTCGAGGAGTCGGCGTTCGACGCCGAGGAGAAGAGGGTCGACGCCGAGGAGACGGCGTTCGACGCCGGAGTCCAGGAGACGTCATTCGACGCCGGAGAAGCGTCGTTCTGCGTCCAGCAGACAGCGGTCAGCGTCGAGGAGTAGGTCACCCTCTCCAAAACGGCGGAAAAGGGACTCTAGTCCCAGGAGTCACGCTGCTTCAAGTGGAGGTCGCAAGAGGAAGAGGTCGCCTGCTGATGGGGATGGCTCTCCGCACCCCTCGCCTAAGGGATCACCAGGCTCGGTGTACGAGGAAGTGTACACTCCGTCTCGGCCCAGGACTCCTACTCCTCCCCCCGTGCCTAAGGAGGACCCTCCACCCTAACCACCGCTGCCTTCAGGAGATCCTTCTCCACCTCCGGTCCCTCCGCATGGGCCCACACCGCAGCCGAAGGTTCCTCCGCCGAGGTCCACTTCCCGGCCGTCCCTGCCTGTTCCTCCTAAGGGGACTCCGAAACCAAAACCCCGGGAGGAACCGAAGAAACCCCGTGATGAACCACGGAAGACCCCTCCACGTAAACCAAAGGAGCGCCCACGAGCTGGCAGGTCTCGCTCTCGCTCTGGGCGGAAGGAGAGATCGCGGCACAGATCATCCACGCGATCGAGGCACCGCCATAGGAGGCGCGAATCTCGCTCACACACGAGGTCCTCTGGGACCAGGGATTATTCACCTACCCTATCGGGGTCACCGGACACCAGAGTGTCCCCGATAGATGACCTGGTGGCCTTTCAGGACGTCCTGTTGAGGGGCGCGGCGAAGCTAGGCATATCCCTGACAGTGCCTACGCCAAAGACGTCGGTTATTTTCGAGACTCTACATCAGAAGCATCTGTCTCGTCCTCTCCTGCCCCTGGTGCCGGGCCTGGAAGAACCGGCTATGGCTCTGTTTCTCACCCCGGCGGTGACGAGGGCGGCTCCGTCGAGATTACTAAAGAAGTACCGGGCTCCCGACTCGGATCCGGCCTTTTTGAGAGCTGAGCCCTCGCCTGACTCCGTCATCGTCACGGCGGCCCGCAAGCAGCATGCCACCACCCCGACCTCCACGGTCCCCCCGGACAAGGAATCTCGGTGGATGGATTCGGCGGGGAGAAAAGTCTGTGGAACTTCCGCTACCTCCATGAAGGCGGCGAGTGCCACGGCTTTGTTGGGACGCTACGACCGCGCCCTCTGGGACTCCCTTGAGCGCTTTGCGGGGCATTTGCCCCAGGAGCAGCGTGAAGACTTCATGGAAGTCCTGAGTGAGGGGATGCTGGTGGCCAACCAGATAATCAGCGCAGCTGCGGACTCTTCCCTATTGGCGGCTCACGGATTTTGCCACGGGATCAACCAACGGCGCCACGCTTGGCTCCGGCTTACGCCCCTGAAACCGGACGCACAGCAGAGGGTGGCCAATCTACCGTTCTCCGGTGAGACCCTCTTCGGGAAGCATGCGGATGATGAAATGGCCCGCATGAAGGCGGAGGCCGAAACGCTGACGGCTGTGGGCCTGGAGAAGCCCAAAGAGACCAAGAAGCAGTACCGCCCCTTCCAACGGCGGTTCGGCGGACAAGGCCGTGGACGAGGACAGGCTTCGGGGCACTCGCAACAGCAGCAGCCATTCCGTAAGCCGTTCCAGAAGCGGCAGAAGGGCAGGGGAGGCCAGCAGTCGGCTCCGGCGCCCAAGGGCCAGGCGGGGTCTAGGCCCTAGGAACTTACTTCCCCCGGATCCGTTACCCACTCCGGTAGGGGGAAGCATACAACTTTTTCTGGCAGAGTGGAGAAAAATTACTCAGGACAAGTGGGTGCTGAATATTGTTTGCAATGGATACAGTCTCCGGTTCACCAGCCCTCCTCCGGCTATTCCCCCGGTAGGCTCGCAGTTTCAGCTGCGCGAGCTTCAGGCGGAAGCGGATGTCCTGTTAAGGAAAAGGGCGATAGAAGATGTACCTCTGTCTCAGAGAGGAAGAGGTCTGTACTACCGGTTCTTTCTGGTTCGCAAGAAGGACAAGAACGAGTTCAGGCCCATTCTGGATTTGCGACAGGCAAACAAATGGATTCGCAGAGAAAAGTTCCGCATGCTGTCGTTGCATCAGATTTATCCTCAGTTGCAACAGGGAGACTGGCTTTGCGCTATAGACCTACAGGATGCTTACTTCCATGTGCCCATTGCACACAAACACAGGAAGTTCCTGCGGTTCCAAGTCGGCACCAATCATTATCAATACACAGTACTCCCATTCGGACTGAAGTCTGCGCCGAGAACGTTCTCGAAGTGCATGGCGGTGGTAGCAGCACACCTGAGGAAGAACAAGGTGTTCGTCTACCCTTACCTGGACGATTGGTTGATCAAGGCATCCTCCTTCTCGGAAGCACGAGCACACTTCCAGAAGACGTGCGTTCTCCTGAACAAGCTGGGGCTGCACATCAACATGGCCAAGTCTGTCCCGACTCCGGTCCAATGCATACAGTACTTGGGAGCCTTCATCAATACGCTGTCAGCAAGCGTGTCTCCTTCGGAAGAGCGACGATTATCACTCCTTCGGAAGGCTCAGGCTCTTATGACGACTCCATCTACAACAGTGAGGACGGTGTCTTCTCTACTGGGATCGATGGCCTCTTGTATCTTCCTGACGCCACACGCACGGCTGCACATGAGACCGTTGCAGGAGTGCTTGGAGGACCAGTGGGATCAGAGGAAAGGATCTTGGGACGACAAGATTCGACTGTCGCTGCATGCTCTTCAGTCTCTGAAGTGGTGGTGTTCGGCGGAGAATCTCCTCAGAGGGGTTCCCTTTCACAAGGACATTCCCACGCAGACTGTCGTGACGGATGCGTCTCTTCTGGGATGGGGAGCGCACTCCAGGACTCTACAGATTCAGGGCACGTGGTCACCGATGGAGGCCACGTATCACATCAATTTCCTGGAACTCAGGGCTGTTCACTTGGCGCTGAAGGCCTTTCTTCCGTCCTTCCAGACCAACTCTCTGCTTGTACAGATGGACAATACCACCACGATGTATTACCTCAACAAGCAGGGGGGCTCGAGATCGCGCACCCTGTCGCAGGAGGCGCAGACGATCTGGCACTGGCTCCTGGCCAGAGGACTGACGATAACGGCCACCCATCTACCAGGTGTGCAGAATGTTCAGGCAGACGCACTGAGCAGACAGCTGCAGGAAAACCACAAATGGGTCATAAACGACGAAGTACTAGGAGAAGTCTTCGCAAGGTGGGGAACTCCAGACGTAGATTTGTTCGCCACCGCCGAAAACAGCAAGTGCAGAGACTTCGCCTCCAGATACTTCCAACAAGGGACTCTGGGGAATGCGTTATGGATCAACTGGACGAACAACTTTCTGTACGCCTTTCCTTCCATTCCCCTGATTCCGGCGGTGCTCATCAAGCTGGCCCGGTCCAGAGCTCGGATGATACTCATCGCCCCGGAGTGGCCCAGGCAGTGGTGGTTCACGGACCTACTTCACCGGTCTCTCCTTCCTCACATTCGGTTGCCGTGCAGGCCGGACCTTCTCACGAAGTTCGGGGGACGGATGTTACACCCCAACCTCTCGTCTTTGAGTTTGGCGGCATGGCTCCTGAGATAGTGCAATATGGCCATCTGAATCTGCCCGATGATTGCATGGACATACTGAAGGAGTCTAAGAGACCTTCCACTCGGACTTCATATGCTTACAAGTGGAAGAGGTTTTGTATCTGGTGCCAGTCTAAGAACCATGATCCTACGACCTGCAAGGAAGATGTCATCCTTCCTTACCTTTTACATTTGGCGCAGTCTGGCCTTAATGTCCATTCCATTAAGGTTCATCTTGCTGCATTGACTGCCTACAGGAAATGCCCTTCACAGACTTCCTTTTTCCAGATCTGGACGCTCCAAGATGGCTCTCGCGCTTCTTCCCCAATCCAAGATGGCGCTGACACCCACAACCTCCCGGTAACCCGGACCCGCCAAACAGCGGTGGTGTTTCCACAAATTACAGTGCAGGTAAGGGCCAGATCTAAATTAAGACCAGGGGAGAAGGCAGTAATTAAAAATAAAATTAATCCAAAAACGGGGATTTTTAAAATATTACAGTGAGCAAGCGAGCGCGCGACCAGCGCGACCAGCAGCGAGGCGCCGAAGTGAATCTCGGCCTCAGGAACCTAAACATTAAGATCAGCTAGCCAAGAAACATCCCCTATTTTATTTTATTTTAAAATCTTATATAGCGCGCAGCTACCCTAGGGCATCCCGGCGCTTCAAGACAACATCGGATGGTAAAAGGAAACAGCATCAAGGCGTTATGCTGGGAACAGGAAGGTTTTAAGACCCTTGCGGAAACGCAGTGTGCAGGGCTCAGCTCGGAGTTTTAGGGGAAGCGAGTTCCAGAGCTTTGCCGTGTTAAATGAAAATCTTCTCCCACCAGTGCGGGCCTTTTTGACTCTGGGCACCATCAAGAGATGTTTTGTGTCTGACCGCAACGTTCTGCCAGCTTTGTAGGGAGTCACTAGATTTTTTAAAATAAGGGGACCTTTGCCTGCAAGAATTTTATGAGCGGTACAGAGTGCTTTAAAAGTCACTCTCTCCCGCACGGGGAGCCAATGCAGTGCCTTCAATGCTGGTTTCGCAGATTGTTTCCTCGGAATGTCCGTGAGCAGCCTTGCCGCTGCATTTTGGACCTGTTGAAGAGTCTTAAAGGTTGATTCAGGGGCGCCTAAAAAGATGGCGTTGCAATAATCGAGTCTAGATGTTATGAGACCCTGAATCAACAACTTCCTCGATGTTACCGGAAGTAGGGGGAAGATTTTCCGAGCCGACCTGAGCAGGGCATAACATACTCCTGCTGTTTTCTTGGCTTGGGTGCGGAAAGACAAGTCTGGTTCCAGCCAGACTCCAAGGCTTTTGATCGCATCCTTGGGGGCCGGGGGATCGCCCATACATCCCGGCCAACTAAGCGGCGGGAGAAGGGTAGTTTTACTCCCCAGCAGCAGTATTTCCGTTTTTGAGCCGTTTAACTTAAGGGAGGAATCTCCCATCCAAGTATGAACATCTGCCAGGCAGGAGTTCAAGATGTCAGGATTGTCGGCCAGATGTGATAAGGAAACCACTAGCTGCGTATCGTACCCTAGAAAGCTTTGCGCTCATTCTACCAGAGTGAAGGCAGTTACCACTGTGCTGGGGCGCGGTGTGCCAGTCATTTGCCAGAGTGCTGTGTGGGCATCGGTACAAACAGTCAGCAAACATTGCTGCATAGACAGCTATATCCTAAGGTATCCACACTTTGCCTAATCTGTCCTGCAGGGTTTTCTGGTTTGAGCCATTCCACCAGCCCACCACCTTGGGGGGCACTGCTTTGATATCCATTCACAAGGTGAGTAATCTGCAATTAGAAGTCTCTATTTGAAGAATAAGTTACTTAACATAGGTAGCACCTTTTCTGGTTTACTATCTAACTGCAGATTTCTCACTGACCTGCTTGTCTGTGTTCTATGGAATGGACCCTGATAGCCCAATAATAATGTTACAGTCTATAAAGTATGCACACTGCCAGATTCTGATTTCTATAGCTCTGCGTCCGTTGCCACAGACTGATTAAAAATCCAATTTCAGCGCAGAGTTGGTGCATTCCTCCTCCTCTTGAAAAGGAATCCACAGATAGGTTGTTTTTCAACCGGAAAAGGTCTTACCTTTTGGTAACTAATTTATTAATGTGTGCAACATTTATGATAACGTTCCAACTTTTATAAGAGAAGGCATTAGATCTTACCTGTTTTCTAGATAAATTACCTATCCAAATTAATAGATTGAGTTGCCATAATAAAAATGATAATACGTCCCAAATTTCTTTACTTATTTGCAAACATAGCTATCCCAATAAATAGGCAATGTTCCCATACATTGAGAAAGTTATTATTTATGTTAGTGTGAGGAGATAGTCAGCCCAGGATCAACTGAGAGACCATGACATTACCATATGACCGAAGAATGGTCACATCCCAGACCTGAAGCTTTACTATTTGGTGGCACAGTGCCACTTTTCTCAATAGTGGTATCATCCAAATGCTAATCGTCATATCTCGTACCAGAAAGAGAGACGATGGATGGAATTCCAGTACATGGAAAGATTCCAGGGTTCCCCGATGAATCACAGGAATTAACACCTCTGACTCAACTCGTTAGATTATCAAATGCCACATGATGGGTTTCCAAACTGTACAGGCCAAGCTCTTAACTCCGAGTAGTAAATTCCATGACAAATTGCTCCACTACCAATTTATACATTAGGCCTACTTTAAACCTTACTAAAAAATCAGAACAGACCCATCTAAGTCGCATCACTGCCCACAATGTAAATTGGAACATGCAGGGTTTTTCCATCTGACCTGGAAATTTGCTTCCATATTGACTTCTTAGCAGAAGAACACTAATGTCTCTAAAATGTTAGAGATTAGCGGTGCGACCTTTAACCCCTCTGCTAGGATATGCAAAACTCATTTAACATGGGATGAGGAGATTTACAGCATTAGCCATGCCGTGGCCATGAATTGGTGCTGAAAGTCTATACCTAAAAATGAAGACTGGCTTGAAGACTTAGCCCTTTTCTACAAAAGAAGTGAAACATATGCCAATCTTTAGCCACACACTTCATGACCAATAAAGATTTAGTGCCCATTACAGCTTTATCTAACGCAAGATGATAGACGTTCTGTGGGTAGATGCTGAAATACCATGTTCTGGTGATAGAGCCATTTGAAATATGTTGTATATAAGACATATGATATGCAAAGTTGTAGAATCATGTAGTCAAAATATATTAGACTAGATGCACTTTCCATCTGAATCACATATACAGTAATACAGCACAGCTGCAGTGTTTTATTGTGTGTGTGTGTGTGTGTATATATATATATATATATATTGAATACTAACAAAACCACTGAAATTTACCAGTTATAGTTATCTCAAGTAACTATAACTTCTACCCTAAATTAACTATAACTCATGCTGTTAGAAATGGGATTTTTGGCAGACTAGGGCATGTCAATACACAAAAGAGTACCTAAAGGTCGAAATTACCACTCAACTGTAAATGCAGCCCCAACACCATACAGACAACGCAGTGGGAACAAACAGTGTGAACTAAGTGTGATGATAATCGAGTTAAAGCGCGAGGGCATAGGGAAAAATTCCCATCAGAAACCACACTGTACCACCCTCTTTTGCATCATTTGGGTACTCCTTGCCCAGGAGACATAACAGAACAAAAACAAACGGCTAGTTGTTATCTTGCCCGTATTCAAATGTGCATAGAATATACTTATAAAGGGAGGTAGTGTAAAAGTTGACAGTATTGGTGTTGCTAATGAAAAAGCAGTGTAAAAGTAAGTGAAAAAAGTGAATGGTGCAATACTTAAAATTGGATAGGCTAGGTGGATGGTAATGATTTATTGTTATCCCCCAGGTTTCCAACTCTAAAAACTAAGTGCAGACACAGATTTAACAGAATATCCGTGATCAGTAGTGGTCAACATGTTTCCGCATATCAAAGAACATTTTTCATGCCTTCTTCAGGACCCGTTGTAACATAACTACTGCTTTTTTGTGAAAGATAAAAATTATATCACCTGAAGTGTCCAGGTTGTGAGTACAACCACATACTGTTGTCGCACCCCGTCAGAGACACGACATCCACAGGAGTGGATATATAAAACACATGACAAAACATTGTGTCAGTTACACCAAGATGTTCCCAAATAATGTAATACATCTCAATGACTTGCAGTGTATAGAAATCCCACGCTTTTGAATTCGCATTAGTTACAAACCACTCACCCGTTCGTTGTGGTTGTTGCGCTTCACCCCACCTGGCTACAGCTCAGGTTTAGAGGAGCCCGCTCTAAATTGAAAAGTGAAGGAGTAAAAACGAAAATAACATTTGTGGCTTCTTGTGTTCAACAATAAGTATCTACCAAGAAAATGTATGGCTATATCTTGTTTCCATACACAACAATAAAGGTAAAAGAAACATGGATTAATGATATTGCTCTAAATCCACATTAACAGGGGAACGTTGTCCTTACAAATGGCCAAAATGGGATAGCTTTATAATTGAGGCGGTATATATGCTTCAACGCCAAAATCGGAAACCATCAAACATTTATATGAGCCCCCGTATCTAGTAAATTGTGTTGGCATATAGTCTAACATTAGACCTTCCCCAGTTTTATCTCTCTACAAGTGCGCTGATAATAATCATGCCGGATCACTCAGTAACGTAATATTGTGTGCGCCCTGTATGCAGCATATGCGTATTAGTTATACTGGTGAAAGATCCTCTCTATGAT
Source organism: Lissotriton vulgaris (assembly GCF_964263255.1). Classification (NCBI taxonomy): domain Eukaryota; kingdom Metazoa; phylum Chordata; class Amphibia; order Caudata; family Salamandridae; genus Lissotriton; species Lissotriton vulgaris. The sequence goes on along the minus strand of NW_028249570.1, from coordinate 247,652 downwards.
GTCAAAAGATAAGGGAGTTGGTTCAGAGCCCACACTCACATGTCCGTCGGTGTCTCCCGAACGGCAACAGAGCACCATATTTAACCCGGAAGTGTACCGCACTCGTGACGATTTTACTAGACTAGGGCATGTGCCAAAGCCAGGCAGAAACCACCTCTCTAGTCCGGATAAGGGATTTACACTCCTCAAATAACCGCTGCTCACCCCCATGGTAGCTTGGCACGAGCAGTCAGGCTTATATTAGAGGCAGTGTGTAAAGTATTCGCACATAACCAACTAATACAGTGTAAGCTCTGCAAAAGGACACCACACCAGTTTATAAAAATATCCAATATTTTTATATACTTAAGACAAGACCAAAAACGATAAAAATCCACAATACAGTACTTAAAAGTACACAGTTATCAAAATACGCTTTAAAAACAGTTCCTTTATGTCGATAGCTCCCTCTGGGGCTTTCACGGTGTTGTGAGCAAACAAATCCAAACTGTTCTGGCTGGGAAGACCCGCAAACAGTACCTTTTAGAAATTCAGGGCGTCGATGACCTCTCGTTGAGCTTCTGAAAACACGGCGTCTGCAGGCGTTGGTTCCGGAGGTTGGTGCCGGAGTCGTCGGGGCCCTCTAAGTCACACGCGTTGCAGATCGATCTCTCTGATGGAGTCAGGAGCGCTGGCGTCTGCAGGCGTCATGTGCTGCAGTGCAAAGTGCAGCAGTGCCATCAGGTTGTGGTGCGAGCAGCTGCTTGGTGGCGGCATCAGATGGCGTTGTCGGGGAGGCGAGGGTCGCAGTGCGAAATGAAGTCGGTGCTCGTCACGGTGCGAGCAGGTCGCGGTGCAGGCAGCGTTGTCGTCATTGCTCAAGCGCTGTCTTCGGCTGACAAACGAGTCGAGGGCATCGGAAGTCAAAAGCTGCGGTGTGGGATGAGGGCGATGCGTTCTGTAACTTTACGAGCGGTGCCCTCGAACCACGGTGCAAGCAGAGGCGTTGACTTTGGCGTGGAGCATTGGCGTTGGGGATACCAGGGCGTTTTCATGAAGCGAGGCGGTGCGGAGTGTGGTGCCCACAGGTCGCGGTGCGCACAACGGCTTGGTGGCGGCATCAGCAGGCATCGTATGTGAGAACAGGGTCACGGTGCTGCTTTACGACTGTGCCCACTGCGGTGTCAAGGCCTTGCCGTGAAGCAGTGTGGAGTGAGGTGCCCATAGGTCGCGGTACGAGCAGCGACTCGATGGTGGCGTCAGGAGGCATCGTCGGTGAGACCAGGGTCGCAATGCGGTGGTGCCCTCTACAGTGCCTTCAGGACACAGAGTCGGCAGCGGCGTCGTAGACATAGAGTTGCTTTTCTTCTGTTGCAGCACAAAACACACAGTCTCCAGTGCTGAAGGCAGAAGAGCTTGAAGTCTTTGCTGTTCCTGAAACTTCTTGAACAGGGGGTAAGCTCTACCTCAAGCCCTTGGAGAAACTCACAAAAGTAGATTGCAGAAAGTTTAGTCCAGTCCCTTCAATGCCCAAGACAGAAGCCGCCACTGCAGGCCAGCACAGCAAAGTGGTAGTCCCTCCTCACAGCTTCTCCGGCTCTTCTTCTTGGCCGTCTTCTTGATCCAAAAAAGTTCTAAAGTTCAGGGGTCTGGGCCCCAGTATTTGTATCCAAAAATCCTATAATCCTCCAGGCAGAGGGTGTGTGTGCCCAGCAAGAACCAGTTCTGCCTTCTCTGGTGTGATTTCCCGGCAGGGGGTGGAGATGGCATAGACAGAGGCAGACCAGCCTTATATTTACAAGAATACCCTATGCACACAGCAGGGAAATTACATACAGCCGTGTCTATGTAGACTAACATATACAGAAGAACAAAGCAAAGAGAAACAAACAGGGATTTCCTGCAAGGTATCGCTACAGTTCAGCTCTTTAATTGTTTCAAAACCAGCCAGCCAACACATGTTTCATTGCGTTTGGAAAAGTATTTCCGCGACTCCTCGGGGCTGCAATTCAGAGGCGAAAAAGAAAGGAGGTCGCTCCACCGGTGATAATTCCGACCCGGCAGGGCCCGTGACCTAGTGAGTGATGTCCTGGATGTAATGGGCCAAAAAAGAATTGTAATCCTTGCTGTATTGTCAAGTCAAATAAAACGTCACTGGATTTTTAGGATTTTGCCACGGTATTAATTTCAAGAATAATCGTACTGGAGAGGTTTACGCCGAAAGCGTTTTCCAAGGGCTGTAAGCCTTGGAAGGTGGTTTGGGTGTACTTGTGGAGCGGATAACTCCTTGTAAGTGTGCTGATCTATCCTCTCCCGGGTCGCCGTGTTCCAAAATGGTCCACATTGAGGTTTTTCTGGGTTTTGTTGTATTGTTTAAGAGAGCAGCTACCGTGTCGCGCGCCAAATCACTCCAGTCCATCTAGGCGTGTTGTCTGGTTGCTAGGGACGCTCGCTAAGGGACGGGGCTGCGGGAGGAACGGAGCAAGCACTCACCATGGCGTTGTGTTTTCGCTGTAAGCCCCGTCCTTTTCAGACTGGGGGGGTGTTTTTCTAGAGGAAGAAAGAAAAGAAAAAAAACACGCCCCTCAATCCGAAAAAGACGGGGCTTACAGTGAAAACACAACATCAGAGAGACCTCTTCTCCAATGGCTGGCCTCCGTTTACGAGGCCTGCCAATGGAGAAGAGGGGCGGGTTCAAGCCCCACTACTAGAGACATAAGATCTTGCGAGGGAGACTGCGCAAGCGCAGCCTACGCTAGCGGAGACCTGAAAATGTGGCTGTCTCCTGCCTTTTTTTAGGTCTTGCCTAGGCAGCACATGCTCTGTCTCTTTGAGACATACTGTAAGTCCACTATAGGGGCTTACAACCGCCCATTGCTTTTGAATTGTTTCTTTGCGTGTCCTTCTCAAAAGCATGCTTCTATATGGGTAATTTGTGTTTTAGTCCCACCTTCTGGTGTCTTGCTTCCTCAGAGCAGGGGCCTATTACTTGTATCCTTTCACTTTTGTCTATTTCAGTTTGTGTATGCACACTTTTTTTTGTTTCCTTCAACCCATATGTTGGGAAGGTTTCCTTTTGTTTCTTTGTAGTGTGTATGCTCCTATTACTGTTTCTGTTAACAGCTCTGTAAATCTTGTCCTTATCTTGTCACATTAGCTGTTTTCCAAGGGCAACTGTTCCATCCACCCACCCGCTCCCTCATTGCTGCCTGCCCCCTCCGTCTCTTTGCCTCTCGAGTCCTGCTTTAGCTTCCCGGACCCTCGTTACAACGGCTTCCAATGGAGAGCTACACACACACAGGAGAGTGCCACTCATCACACAGAGAAAAAACGAAGGGGGTTTCGTCCAACAACAGACGCCAGATTGGACTTATAAATGCAATAAAAAAAGAGAGGGAAAAACGAACTGTCAATTTATCAGGCCGCTATTTATTTAAGCAGGCAAAAGCTTAGACCGTAGGTTTTTAAGCTTAGTGTGTCTTAATCACAATGCTTTATCCTGTTAGATACTTTTGAAGAACATTTTACTTATGTCTGAGTCAAATACACATCTATTACACAACAACTGTGATACTTATAAAGTGCATACATAGTTTAAACCAATGTGCGACAAAACATGTGCAATCATAAATAATATACAAATCTTAAAACCGTATGCAAAATTCTACCAGCAGATTGTTAATATAAATAATAGAGAGCAATTCCATAGGGCCCTACAACTAGGTAAAATATATGGGACTGCTGCCACAAGGGATGTATGCTACTCTGTGGGGTACATTTAAATTTGAAGACCCTCTTCAGAGGTCAAAAGCTTCTCTAAAGGCCCTTTGTGGCGAAAAAAGGTGGGAAATGCCGATGCGTTTCCAATCCCGAAGAGAAGTCACAGGATTTTCATCAGGGCTGAGGCACGGTGTAACCTGAAAGTTGAAATGAATAAAAAATTACCTAAAACGGAAAAACCCTTTCTCTTATGTAGTGTTTAATAACCATGTTCACATTCATTTTTAAAGTACCTGAAGCTGTAATGGTGCACTTTTTGTGCTTCTCAAATAAAGTTGATGTCAATTTTTCAGGACCTAAAAGAACCAGGGCATTTGATGTCAGTATGGCCTTATTTGACATTGTCTCCCACGTGTACCAAGGTTTGTTAGCATGTAACTTACAATTGTGTCGTCGCGAGGAGACTGGAAGAGTAAACATTCGAGTTTGTTTTCAACACGAGTCATTCGGTGAAATTTTCACCATCGCAGAGCGGTTACCGCGCTTACTGCAGTAAGAACAATAATCATGTTTTATTTTTATGGCAAGTTGTTTTTCTTACACTTTAGCACAATGAAAGTAACGCACTTATTTTTATGCATGTGCGCTCGCGACTCCCCTGGATGCGACCAGGACCTGGCGTTTAGGGCACGCCCGACCCACGGAGCACCTGCGGCTGGAAACTCCGGCGTTGCCACGGGACGGACCACTGAAGACCCGAGCACCTCGGCGGCGGCGCAGGGAGTGGGCAGTGACGGCGGGACAGCCCCCCGGGAACTTACTACTTTGAGCACCGCACTGCGCTGCGCTTGACTGCAGCCCTGGACAGAACCGAACTGCAGGGTCCTGGGGAGAGTGCAAGAGCGGAGAACCCTACGACCCTGACCGACTGGCCGGTAGGAGGTAAGGGGGCGAGGGGGGTCACCACCTGAGGGCGATCTTTGGTATTGTGCCCGGACCTCTCCTCCTCCCCCCCTATTTTTCCTCCCTACTTTTTATGCATGTGCGCTCGCGGCAGCCTGTGTTCAGCTATCGTGTTAATCGAAAGAACAAGCCGTTTCTCTGTAACCACAAATTGACAAAAATGACGTCCGCACCTGTTGTCTTATTATAGACGGATTCTAGTTTACAAAAAGGATGTACAGAATGCGCCACTCACTTTAAAATCTTCTAGGTGCTGATTTCCATAACAGTCCTCCAGCCCTTCGAGTCAATCGAAAGGGACTCAAGGAACTGGGTTTACCTATATCCTGTTCCACAGGAAATGCAAGTTGCGTTTTTTTGCAGGATTATGGGATTTGTAGTTGCCTTAATCCTCCTATTGTGGTCATAAAATGAATCTCTCGTTTAACTCTGAGTGGGGGGCGTAGCTAGCAGGCAACGATGGCGGTCGGAGTCTGTTAGAGCTCCGGTGCCGCCGGGAAGTCAATATCCTGAAACGGGCTCCACGGGGCCGAATAACATCTCGGAGGGGGCGGCCCTGTGTGCGCTGGCCTCCCCGGCGACTTTGACCAAGTTTGGAGACTCTGGCGACCAAGGGAGCGGAGCAGCGGAGCCTGGTGCCGATGCGGCCTGTTCCCCCCGGGAGAAGCCGGGACCTCAAGTTTGGGACAGGCCAGGCCTGCCCGCATTCCGGAACAGCCTCTATGGGGCTGATTGGCATATTACAAGGGCCGGACCTGGTTGCACTTGCCCCCAAACATTTTAAGAGCCCCTAGCACTGCTGTAGGCTGAGGGGGGACACTCGACGGAGCCTGGCGCTGATGCGGCCTACTCCCCTGGATGCGACCAGGACCTGGCGTTTAGGGCACGCCCGACCCACGGAGCACCTGCGGCTGGAAACTCCGGCGTTGCCACGGGACGGACCACTGAAGACCCGAGCACCTCGGCGGCGGCGCAGGGAGTGGGCAGTGACGGCGGGACAGCCCCCCGGGAACTTACTACTTTGAGCACCGCACTGCGCTGCGCTTGACTGCAGCCCTGGACAGAACCGAACTGCAGGGTCCTGGGGAGAGTGCAAGAGCGGAGAACCCTACGACCCTGACCGACTGGCCGGTAGGAGGTAAGGGGGCGAGGGGGGTCACCACCTGAGGGCGATCTTTGGTATTGTGCCCGGACCTCTCCTCCTCCCCCCCTATTTTTCCTCCCTCCCCGCATCTCTTGGCCTTCCTGTGGAAGATCGTAGCCTGAGGTGGAGCTGCCATCGATCATAGACCGGCACTGTGAACCCACGTGGCCGGGCCCTGGGAGGGCGAACACTATCCGCAGTCACTGTGGGGGATATCAAGGCTACCTGAATTCCCGTGCTATGCCCCGAGGGAGAGAATAAGAAGGCGCCACTGCACCTGATTTCCCCCCCCCCCCTCCCCCCTGGCTGGCCCCCCGAGGCGGAAGTCCGAACGACCAGGACACGAGACCCACAGTGGGGGAACCCGAAGGGGGGGGGGCCCATGTGCCAAGCGGTGGGTCACGTTCATAGTGCCCAGAGATCCGGCGAGAGAGCGGCACCTGGTGAGGCCCGGAGTACCGACCACAGAGACACCCATGCCCAGTCGCTGAATACGCCTGGCCGGGGCAACCATGGTCCGAAAGGGATCTCGGGCCTTGGATGGGAAAGAAGGCCCAATGGCTGCGGGACAAGCCCCGGGGGCCATGCTGGACGGGTCCACACTAACACCACCTGACCAGGCTCCTGTTGGGGATCAGCAAGCTGATAAGTTGGACTTGATTCTGCAAGAGATCAGAGACTCCAGACTTGCTATGGAAACGCAACTAGGCGCCCTCACTACTAATCTCTGTTTACTAAAAGCAGACCACTGCAAATGGGCTGACAAAGTGAAAGACCAGGGTGTGACGTTGGCGGAGATAACCCCGACAGTGGCAGATCAAACTAACTCTATCAAGCAACTGCAAGACCAAGTAACGACCCTAATGGAACGCGTGGAGGATGCGGAAGGGCGTAATCGACGCAATAACATCCGTGTCATTGGGCTTCCGGAACGCAGTGAGGGAACCCACGCAACGGAGTTCATGGAGCAGTGGTTCCGTGATCATGTCGCCACAGAGGGCCTGTCACCGCTCTTCTGTGTGGAAAGGGCACATCGGATCCCTACGGGGAGGCCTAGGCCAGGACAGCCGCTGATCGTCAAGATCCTTAACTATCGGGATAGAGACATTCTTCTTCAGAAAGCCCGGAAGAAATCGGTCATTGAATATGAAAACCAGCGAATCTCACTATACCCGGACTACACTAATCAGGTGCAAAGACAAAGGTTCTCCTACTTTGCGGTCAAGAAGAGGCTCCAGACAGCAAATCTCCGGTACGCCCTGTTATTCCCGGCTCGCCTAAAGATAATCTATGACAACAAGATCCACTTCTTCGAGAGCCCTACTGACGTGGAGGAGTGGTTGGAGGTGATGGACATCGAGGCAACTCAAAGGGCATCATCCAGCAGCTCCAAGAACGGTTTGGGTCGAACGGGAAGAACCTCCCCACACCATCTGCGCAGTCGAGACGATGCAAGCCCTCTACCGCACAGCAGCAGGAAGACCAGATGATAGTGGTCAACATGGTGGGCTCCTTTCGAGATGAACACGAAATAATTAACACGGATACGGAAGACAGTACACTGCACTCAGACTCAGAACACAGCGTGGTCCTGTTTCCGACTGTGACGCCGAGAGCGGCGGACGAACTACTGGATAATGGACAGGAGTAACTGCCCAACACGGAGTAACCTGTGACTCTGTCTCGTACTGATATCCTTTGATGGTGACTTGCATGGGGCTAAGATGTGCGGGATAGAGGGTGCTGGTCCTTTGTATGATTGAGAGGTGTTTATTCTGTGATACTTGGAGGTCGAACCCACGCTACGGCATTGAGTGTCCCTCCCATGATAGATGCACTTTGTGATCCTGTCACAATAGACCCTTACCAGCTGAGATTACCGATCGATAGTAGGAAGGGCAGGGCGCGCACGCCACTCCACCCCCCCCCCCCCCCTAACTCCCCCTCCGGAGGTCGTCAAGAAATATAGCTCATGCAAAGACTTCCCTGGCGGCGCCGTTGAGCCGACAGCGCAGAACTGTAAGACTATGTGGACTGGGTACATGCTAAGCCAACCCCCCGAAGGCGTATGCACCACTGTTTGGTTTGTTATGGTTTACATTTCATGGTTCGGCACAGCAATGTTTTCTAGCTGCGCCAAAAGAGTTCAAGTTTGGGGTGGGCAGAAGTAAGTCTCCTGGTTATTGCAGATACTACTTGTGCTACAGATGAGGGCACTGTTTCTCGAGGCACTTATCACTGAGTATGGCTGACACTATAGGGAAATACAGGCTGGCTACCTGGAACGTGCGGGGACTTGGCGCCATACAAAAGAGACACAGAGTACATGCATTCTTACTCCGACAGCATGCCCATATTGTCTTCCTACAAGAATCCCACTTAACACAATCCGAGACACACACACTGCGGAAGAAGTGGAGCGGAACTGTATTTTCTACAACATATTCTGCTTTCTCCAGAGGAGCTACCATCTGAGTGAGACACGGTACTCCCTTTGTAGAACTAGATCGATGACCAGGGTAGGTATATCCTAGTGAAAGGTACACTGGACGGCACACTAGTGGTTCTGGGCAGCATATATGCCCCGAACTTTGAACAGGATACATTCCTTGCGAGGGTGGGCCGAGCGCTGGCTGGTTGGGTGGACATCCCTTGGATTTTAGGGGGGGACTGGAATTTGGTTTTAGACGTAGATCTGGATAGGTCGCATCCCCCCTCCAGACGAAGGGTATACACAGACTGGCGGACTCTTATAGGACCTGGCTCCAGGGCTGGGGACTGATGGATATATGGCGAACACTACACCCGACACATAGGGAATATTCCTACTATTCCCCGGTGCATGCCTTACATACCCGATTAGATAGGTTTTTGTGTACTAACTCATTGGTGTCTAAATGTACGTCCTCAGACTACCTGGCTAAAACCTTCTCCGAACACAGACCTCTGCCACTTGACCTGCAATGGGGACGGGTACCATCTCCAGTGCCAACCTGGCGACTTAATCCACTACTGTTGGAGGACGGCCCCTGCCGCGCATCCTTGTCTTAAACCTTAGACAATTACTTTCGGAAGAACTGGGACTCGGCGACTTCTAACTTGACGGTGTGGGACACTATGAAGGCCGTGATAAGTGGAGCAGTCATAGGACAGACGGTGGGTGCTAGGCAGGAAATCCACAGAAAACTGTGTGACGTAGAGGATCGCCTAAAGGCCCTAGAGTCGGCAGTGGGTGAGGACCCCGAACGCAGGGAGGAATTACAATTGAGTAATATAGAGCATGCCTAACTTTTAGAAACACTAAGAGTTATCGATCACAAAGACTACTTACGGCGACAACAGGCCGAATCGGACAGATCGGGTGCTCTACTGGCTCGGTTGGTACGAGACAGTCCCGAGGTCCCAGTGATTACACAGATTAGGGTCAGCACGGGAAGAATGGTATCTACACAGTCAGCCATAAATGACGCTTTTAGGGACCAACTAAGTATGTTATACGCCTCTCTCCCCATGGAGGACCGAGAGGAGATGATAGACTTTATGAGAGATCTACCTTTCCCAGTCTTGTCCCGAGCTGAGCAGGTGGAGATGGACGGACCCATCACGCAGCAGGAAATCAAAGTGGCCATCCGATCTCTTAATCGAGGTAAGACTCCTGGCCAAGACGGACTACCGGTAGACTTTTATCAGACTTATTCTACGACCCTGGTACCCGTCTTGGAGAAAATCTATAAGGCATCCTATGAGTCTGGTCACCTGCCTATCTCGACGATGCAAGCCTCAGTTATTTCAATCCCGAAACTTGGCAGGGACACCCTCGACCTCACTAATTACAGACCCCTCTCAATGCTCTCTATAAAATACTAAGTAAAGCCTTAGCTCTGCGAATACAGGCCCATCTCCCGGCCCAATCAGGGCGGATTTCTACCGGGGAGGAGCACGTCCCAAAACACGAGGAGGCTCCACGCCCTTATGGCTGCTACGCCGCCGGCTCTCCCTCAGGCCGGTTGTGTCGCACTAGATCTCCTACAGGCCTTTGATTCATTGTCCTGGACATTTATGTTTGAGGTCTTGAAACGTTTTGGCCTCCCCAACACCCTGATACGATGGATCCGGCTATTGTACACGCGCCCAACGGCTTGAGCACGCATGGGCCGGCACGTCTCCTCTAGTTATGGCATTCACCGAGGCACCCGACAGGGCTTTCCGCTGTCGCCCCTGTTGTTTGTCCTGACCCTTGAGCCCCTGGCGATCGCCCTTCAGACTAGGATGGCTGAGATGGGCATCTCCATCAGAGGAACGCATAATCTAATATCAATCTATGCCGATGACATCCTATTATATTTCCGGGATCTAGAGGAGGACCACTCGGCCCTAGCGACCATTTTTGACCGGTTCGCAACTGTGTCGGGCCTGGCGATCAACCCGGCGAAATCGGTAGGGTTTTACTTCCAAGACGGACAACGGCCTGCCCACATACAATTTGGCGCCTCCCAAATTCCAATAGCGCAGACCACCTTCAAGTATTTGGTCATAAACGTTTATAGACGACCGGAAGACCAGATTGAAGGTAATATTCGGCAGGCCATTAACGGCCTTCGTAGTAGTGTGCAATTCTGGACATCTCTGCCGCTGTCCGTCATGGGTAGGATAGCCGTCTCTAAAATGGTCATGCTTCCCCGCATGCTTTATTATTTTGTAAATCTACCGGTTCTCCTCCCGCAACACATATTTAATACACTAAATACAATCTTGATCACCCTCATCTGGGGCTCTGGACGGCGGAGAATAAGTCTCAAAAAACTTCAATTGGGTACCAGACGGGGAGGCCTTGGCGTACCAGACCTCCGCGGTTATTATTACGCGAGTCAATTACAATGGCTGTCACGATGGGTGGCGGGTAGGAATTTGCATGAAATTGATTTCACCAGCGATCGGATGGCACACGGAGAGCTGCACTCCCTTCTATTACACAAGGCCAAGATACCCCGGGATTGCCACCCTCTTTTGCATACCGCCCTGATATGCTGGCGGAAAGCTCTGGTGTACACGTCGACGACCCCGCCTTATGCCGATAATATTCCCCTGTTGGGAATCCCAACGCCACAGGGACGACTGACGCACCATAGATTACAGCCCTGGACGGATGCGGGAGTGGATAGAGTAGGTGACCTGTTCGGAGATGACGCTCGTTAGACCACGCTTCCTTTGTACAAGCCACAGGGGCCCCACCATGACTATACATTCTACATGCCTCTCTGACACACTACGTATGCAATACATGGGCCCCACAGCGTAGTAAACCCGAGCAACACGAACTAGTGCACCTCCTTCACTACATGGGGACAGGGGGACACCTAGTACGGTGGTTATACACTGGCATTAGGGAACATGCTGCTACGTCTCTTACTACACTCAGAAACACCTGGACGCTGGACACGGGGGAGGCTATGACGGATGGGGCCTGGAAGGCCGTTCTGGAACACCCTAGAAGGGTGACCAGGAATGTGAAGTTTAAATTTATACAAACCATGGTGCTACATAGGGCATACCTTATCCCCCAAAGACTGCACAGGATGTTCCCTGCCTCTTCCCATTGTTGTCCCCGGTGTCAGACAGATGAGGCCTGCCTTCTCCACATGATGTGGTCTTGCCCATGCCTAAGTGGTTACTGGGGACAGGTCCGACACATACTCCACACTGTCACGGGCATGCAGATACCGGAGGGAGCGCTGCCTTGCCTGCTCGGACACAGGAAAAGACCCAAAGGGCATAAGGCCCCACTGAAGCTCCTGGACTTAGCATTGTTGTTGGTGGTCAGGGCACTGACCATGAGGTGGAAATCTGCAAGACCCCTAGCTGTAGGGACCTGGCGATCCAAATTATTGAAGTGGGGTAGGGCTGAGGGCGTAGTTCTCCGTAGGTAAGAGGAGAGGAGGCTACGGAAACACCCAATTGCACAAGATTGGTAACGGATGCTGCTAGAGCTAGAGGACATGGATTTGACGCCCTCCCAGGCGGAGACCTCATAACAGAGACTGTCAGATGGGAGTGGGGGCGACCGCGAGCAGGGCCGTGTCCATGACGCGTACAGGTCTGCCAGAGGATGATGAACACCTATATTGGGATGTGTCTGTTTTTCGATATTTCTAGGCCCATGGTTACAGTACAGGATGTGCTGTAACGCCAGGAGACGTACGAAACGGGGAGGGATGTAGGGAGGGATTGGGACTGGCTATGACTTAACCTTTTGGGTCCAATGTTGCATAAACGCTGATGAGAAGTTTGATGTTCCCAGTAAGAACCCATTTGTAAGGAACTATTACTATTACATAGAGTTGTCTATGCTGTCATAGGCGAATTAAATGAACACAGCTATGAGAGGCAATGAGTCAGATGCCTAAAGTTTAATGGGAGAAAAAGAGAAAAGACTACGAAGAAGATGATAATTGTATATACAATGTAATATCTGATTGCAGTCATGAATAAAGAGTTTTTTAAAAAAAAAATCTGAGTGTAGAGGGCTCAGTGTTTCTACTGAACGCTCATTGTCAGATACTGTCACAAATCATGTGTCTGCTTGATGACAGGAGTTAAAGTGGAACCTTGATATGGAGGTGCATTTTTTAACGGGTGTAAAGGACAGTATTAGACTGATTCACAGTGTGTTCATTCGTCAGGACTGCCTGGGGGCTAATTAGTTATTGTGTAACTCTCTTATTCGCGTAATACGCGTTTTGTGCAACACAGTTTCTATCCTGAGTGGCATTTTATTGGCTTGTTGGAGAGTGTGGGATCTTCAAAGTTTTTTCAATTTTCTTTTAAGTGCTGATGGGCACATTTACATAAAGGTGTTTTCTCAATGAACATGCTATTGGATGATTTACAGAGGACTCGCCGCAAAATTTGGTGCAGTTCAGACATTTCATTCAGGCCATCCGTAACACAATTGTATTTCAAAATGAAATAGGATTCTCTCTTTTGAAGTAATGTTTCAACACTGCCACCTCTGGTGATGGTTTGATTCCTGACAATACAGTCCAAACAAATTCTTTTTCAGAGTGTTCCTTTTCAACAAATTGCGGTACCATTGGAGCTGTTAAAACATTTTGCTTTATTCTAGAGCCGTGTTGAACAATACTCTGGTTAATCTGCTGGGTTGTTTTGCCTATATACAGCTTTGGGCAGGGGCACGTGATAGCATAAACAATACTCTTGGTTTTGCAGTTTATGTACCCATTTGATGGAATTGTACGTGAATTTGTTGCCTTCCACAGTGTGGATGCATGTCACATTTATGGTGGCCTTCCACTGGTTTCAAATTCCATAATGATCTTAGATCTGTCTTTGCTCTAGAAGTTCTCAGATTGGCACGTATAATTTGTTGGCCTATGCTTTTGTTTTTTTTCATTGCGAAGAGTGGTCTTTCCATAGGTCATTCAAGACTAGTAAGTAGATGCCAGTTGTTCAAAGTTGCCTTGCAGAATTTGTGGGTATGTGGGCCAAATTTGGATACACATACTAGCTGGTCCAGTGGTTTCTTGGCTTTCTTGACCAATATTTCTTCTCGCGGTGTATACCACGCTCTCTTTGTCGCATGTTTAAGCATCTTCTTTGGGTACCCCCTTTCCTGTTGTTGTTCACACAAAACTTCTGCATGAACCATGAAATCCTCCTTTCGGGCGCAGTTCCGCCTGATTCTCAATAGTTTGTTACAGTAGATTATCTTTAAGGGTTCTGGGATGAAAACTTCAATAGTGCAAGATTGTATTTTATCAGTAGGTTTGCGGTATAAGGTGGTGGTTAACTTTTGATCTTCCACAAAATCTTCTACGTCCATAAACCTTAGGCGGGTCTTGTTTTTTGTCATGCTGAATTTGATAACAGCATGTCTGCTGTTAAGCCACTCTAAAAAAGTTGACAACTGATCATTGGTGCATTCCCACAGGCACCAAACATCTTCAATATAGCGGTACCACAATAGAATATTGTCACTGTATGGATTATGATTATAAATAAGCCAGTCTTCAAACAGGGCCATGAAGAGGACCGCCACCTCTGGGGCAAAAGGACACCCCATGGCTAAATCCAATATGAAGTCAGTTTGAATCCTTTGAGATTTTGGTTGTGTTTCTAGTAAAAGCTCGATGGACTCCAGGCCTTCCTCTTGAAGAATCTGATTGTATAACGAATTAACGTCAAATGAGACCATCCATTGCTGGTTGGAATCGAATGGATGGCCTTCAATTTTATTGATGGAATCTGTGGTATCTCTAAGATACGATGGTACTTGGTCCAAGAGTGGTTTGAGGAAGACGTCAACGTATTTGGCTATCGGCTCAAGCACCGAATCGCACCCCGATACAATTGGTCTCGGGTGGTTGTTGCAGATTCTTATGATTTTTTGGGAGAAAATAGATCACTGGAATTCTTGGATGTGTTTTATTAAGAAATTCATATTCTTTGGGACCTAGAATTTCTTGTTCTAATACCCATTTAGGAGGATCCTGGACACTTGTGGCAATGTGGCCATCATCCTCCTAGACCTTAGCGCCGCGTTCGATACGGTAAGCCACCGTATCCTATTAGCCCGCCTTAACGAAATCGGAGTCTCGGGAAAGGCTCTTTCCTGGCTCGAATCCTTCCTCTGCGACAGGTATTTCAAAGTATTTGAAGGAGACTGCCACTCTTCGCCACCTCCCCTGCAGTGTGGGGTCCCACAGGGCTCCTCCCTTAGCCCCACACTTTTTAATGTGTACATGTCCCCCCTGGCTAAGATAGTGGCCCCTTACGGAATTGAACTGATCAGCTACGCTGATGATACTCAGCTTGCGGTCTCTCTTAATCAGGCTGATTTGTCTCACCGGAGTCTGAGCAACTGTCTTGAAGAGGTATCAAAATGGATGGGCTTATCCCAGTTAAAACTTAATAATCAAAAAAACAAATCGATGTTACTGGGCAGGAAGGCAGCATTCAACTCCCCTACGCTATGGCCCCCCTCTATGGGTGCTAGCCCGACCCCAAAAAACGTGATCAAGAGCCTTGGCTTCTGGCTTGATGACGATCTCACATTTAAAGTACAAGCCAGAAAAACCGCAGCCACCTGCTTTCTCTTACTTAAATCCATACGAAAAATCCTCCCTCAACTTCCTGATAGAGCCAAAAAAATCCTGGTCCAAGCCATGATCCTGTTGAGGCTGGATTATGGTAACGCACTCTATCTGGGAGCCCCGATTCCTGTAATCCAGAAACTACAACTCTGCCGCTAGATTGCTAGACGAGCACCAACCATCGCTCCTCAGCTAAGCCAGCGCTGAGATCACTCCACTGGTTACCCATAAAAGAACGGGTACATTTCAAAGCCCTCTGCATTGCCCATAAAAACCTCCAGGGCAAAGGCCCCCCCATCCTGGCCAACTTGATTAAAACTCATAAAGCCTCCAGAAACCTTCGTTCGAATGACCAGAACCTGGCACAAGTCAGCAGAATCAATAAGGCTCGTACGGGGGGTCGTCTATTCTCTTACAACACGGCAAGGTTGTGGAACTCTCTGCCCCCCCTCTTCGACATGAGCCCAACCATCTTTCTTTCCGTAAGAAAATAAAAACCTGGCTTTTTCCTATAAACTAACTTCCACTTCTTACACTTCCACTTCTTACCTTTCCGTTTGTAGCTGAAAGCGCTGGGATGCCTCCGGGTAGCCATGCGCTATAAAATAATTATTTTCATTTCATTTCATTTTATTGGAGTTTGGTGCTGATTTCACTCTCTATCTGCATTGTAGGGTCTTCCTTTATTTGTCTGTACCATTCTGTATTTTAATGTTTGACTGTTGGCCTCAGCTCAATATTTGTTCTTGGGCCACAAGACAAGGGCTCCCCCTTTGTCTGCGGGTTTCACCACTGTCATCATTCTGTAGGTCTTTTATTGGTGCCTGTAGTTCCCTGGTGGTATTTATTTTAAAGAGAGACTTATTTTCCAATTCTGTAATCGATGACAAGACTGCCTGTTTATAGGCTACTATTTCCTTCGGGATGCTATGTGTTGGTGGGATAAAACTCGATTTTTCATTAATCCAGATGGTTCAGGATTCTTGTAATTTGCCTTCTCATGAAAGAATGCCTTAAGTCGAATTTTCAACAGAATTCCAACGCTTCTATCTTTAAATTGACAAAATCTGTGGTTGTAGTTGGTACAAATTTAACTCCTACTTCAAGGACAGACTCTTCATGTTTGGACAGTTGTTTCGAGGACAGGTTGACAATGGTGGTTTCTTTTACGTTTTGTAGGCGTTTTTCTGGTTTCGCATTTCCTATGGCTGTGGTTGGGGTTTGAACCGTACACTGTTTCTCGCCACGTCCTTTTCTAAAAAAGAATGTTGTCTTTTGGATGTTCCTTCACGAGGATCTGAATCACCTGATGAATCTGAGGACGAGGTCTCAGAGAATGTAAGACATTATTTCTGGATCGGCCTTGATACTGAGGTAGGGCCCTACGTGCCTCTGCGTGTGTATAATAATCTTCCTTCAGGTATGGATAGACTGTTTCAATCTTGAGAGATTGTGTGTCTTTTTTAAATTTGTCTGTTTTGAAGTTTATGGTGTTGTCTTTGTGGGTCTGGATTTCTTTGTCAATCTTCTCTAGCTGAGCATATATTGTCATATATTGCTCGAATTAAGGCATCTAATTCTTCTACTTCTTTCTGACAAATTCTTTGAGCCGTTTCAATGGTATGGACTACAAGGTCCTGGCGGCACTTAGTTGAAATAAAACGAAGCCTTTTTTATAGGGTGGGTTCTCAATAAAAAATCACTGGTATATTTTCCACCTGCAGACCAAAAGGAATGGTGCCTGCTTTAAGGTTTCCAACAGGAAATGTCCATGAAGTTCGGTCCTTTTTGTGTTTATCAGGAGTGGTTTCTCAGATTCATTGTCTTGCTTAGCTGTAGTGCTAAGTGCTGTAGATGAGAAGGGGGACAGTGCTGCTATTAAAATGTATATGTGGGTCTCTGTGAATGATAATGTATCTTTTGCAGACCTCTCTGAAAAGCCTCTGGAGCCTGTTTGTATAACTTTGTGCCTTTTTTCAAAGGAATCAATTATAATGCTGGACCTTCCTGGGGGTGACCAGCTCTAACTAGGAAAAACAAAGGGGTTTCGTCCAGCAACGGACGCCAGGTTGGATGTATAAATGCAATAAAAAAGAGAGGGAAAACCTGGCTGTCAATTTATCAGACCGCTATTTATTTAAGCGGCCAGAAGCTTAGACCTTAGGTCATCACACAGAGGCACAATGCATGAACAGTAATTATTGCAACCATATATGCAAACCCCAAACTTTACAGCTATGTATTTTAGGTTTAACTTTTTTTTTTTTTTTAATTTGAAATCTGCACCTGGTAGACAAATCAATCAGCATAGATAATACATCATCAACAGCAGTAATATACATGAGAAAGGTAAGGAGAGGGCACGAGAAAATCAGCATAACAGTCCCGTACCCATCACGTCTGCTGCTGCGTTGACCTGCAAGGAAGAGTGCGCCGTGCCAACCAGGTGGAAACTCCCCTCCCCCCCCCCAACTTCCCCCGACCCCTTTATAATGGCTCCGTTAGTGCACTGTCTTGCTACTATCCCGTGTGTTCCAATTGTTAATGTTCAGGAGCAAGGAAAGAAGTTGTGCGAGCAGTCTTCACGCTGCGTGACGTGACTCAAGTTTGCTGACGGGTTGCGCAGAGACGATCCTGCAAAAGGTGATTGACTTACTGTCATTGATTCACATTTTTACATCAAACTGCATCAGCAATACTTCACAAACCAGCTACCACTTATATCATATGTTGTGATGGCTCTGCCTTGACAATGGGAAACAGCATTCACAATGCGGGCTAAACAACGCATTCAGTTACAATGCAAGCAGAACAACGCTTGCCTTGACCACGCATATGCCTTAACTATACACATGCATGGTTTAGGTAGTCAGCGCTCTAGTTGTGGGCTTGGTAAGTAGGGTTAGGATTGGGGTTTAGGGGGTGGAGTTTGGGTGTTTTTTAGGGCTTGGGGACGGTTTTAGAGCTCAGGGCGGAGGGCTGGGTTCGGGTTAGTTTTAGGCCTCAGGCCGGAGTTTTAGGTCTCAGAGTGGGGGCAAAAGGGGCTTTTTTCAGGGCTAGGGCCGGGTTTTATGCCTGAGGATGGTGGGCTGGTTCAGGATAGTTTTTTAGGGCTATGGCCAGGTTTTAGGGCTCAGGGTGGGGGGTCGGGTAGATTTTAGGGCTGGGGCCGTGGCTGGGTGGATTGCTGGGCTGGGGGCCAAGGGTGATGGCGCTGGGGTGTGATCTTTACCACGCATATGCCTTTACCAATCATGCCTTTGCAACGAAATTCATTGTAAATGTATGCATGGTAAAGTCATGTGTGGCAAGGACGCAGTCGTGGTTGAGACCGCTTTGTTTAGGCATGCGTTGTTCCGTCATACAATGACAATATAAATAAATACCTTATGCAGACATCTTCTCTACTGAATGGAGGCTATACTAAGACCACCTCTCCTGAAAGAACCAAGCCTCTGTGTCCTATGCTAAAATGGCTTAACAAAAGAATGCAGTATAGCTCGCTAGCACATGCCAGGGCAGTAATACTTCAGCTGGCTAACATTGAAAAAAACATTTGCAAAGCCAATAGGTCTACCGAGGCAGACAAAGCATCCAACATACATCTCTTGATCAACGAAACAATAATAAACGATTTTATTAACAAACACATTCTACACTTGCTATCCACACAACTATTGTAGAATAAAGAAAACAAGAATAGAACCTCTTGCAAGGCGAGATCTATTGGCCTGGGGGACAGGGCATTTTGTTTTATATGGAGGGGAGCATATGGCCTCACCCTCCCAAAAACATTCATTAAGCCCTGGGTACTACATCCCCCTGGTCTGGTATTTTGTGAATGGGGAGGGAGATGTGTCCCACGCCTGAGCCTCAATGAGGCCCATGGGGCTCCTTCCTCAGTGACTGATTTTTTTAAGCATTGATATATGTTAAGGATGGGGAAGGGACCCCTGTTATTTTAAAAACGGGGCTTGGGGGTCATGCACCCCCCTCCTTCTTTACCCATGTATGGTTCCAAGGGCCCCATCTCTCGAGGCTGGGATGGTGTTCCTTGGGCCCCATCCCTGGTACACTGTCTATTCTCTGCTCGAAGATGGCTGGCTCCTGCTCTTGGGACCCTCCACACCCCCACCCTGCATCAAAAAAATAAATGTCGCCTCTGGTGGGCACTGAAGCACCTCCAAATTGAAAAAGAAATGTTACAAAAAGCTTTTTGCCGACCCCCTTAGTGGCCTGTGTGTGGCTACTTGCAGAGAGCTGGCCGGGCTGCAGGTACCCTGGGCCCCCCAGTAGGTCTCAACAAAAATTAAAGATGTGGGTGTCCCAGGTGGGCACCGGGACACCCCAAAAAAAATTCAAAAGAATGTAAATATGATTCATTTATTATTCGTTGCTCCAAACATGGGGCGGCCTATAATGCCCTGCGAGGGCAGGAAGTGCACAGCCCCCCAGCAACATTGAAAAAATCAGTAAGTCTCCTCGGTCATTAAATCCATGACCCCAGGAGAGCTTACAATATTTTTTTAAGCACTCCTAGCTGGAGCTTTGTTTTTCAGCTGAAGTGAAGATCCCTCTTGTCAGAGACGATTCTGCAATGCTAGCACAGCCTGAGTTTCCAGGGCTGAATGCCACTCCGCTGCAGATCAAACTGTTCTGCACAGCCATGGTCCAGCTCTTTGGATCCTTACCAACTACCTCTGGCGTGCCTTTTAGTTCCCAAGGAGCCTAGCGGCCTTCCAACTGGGATACTACTCACCTTCAGCTTCAATTGGACCCTCTGAGCCCTTTTTGCCTCTGGCTCCACTGACAACTCTGTGAACTGTGCCAGCCCCAGGTACTTCGACACCAATGGTAACTCCATGAATGCCACAGGAGGACCCAATCGTTCTCTCCGACATTGAGTCATGCCGTTTGGCCTAGACTGAAGTCACGTCTGATTTTGCCTGAGGCGCCTCTTCCCCCACTGGATTCACCAGCCCCACAAGGGAGGCAGCACAATCTGCACTCTCTCTTTCGGATAGACTCTAACAATGGTTATGACCCAGGGGATGAGTTCACTCATACTGTGATGACAATTGGTATGAGGACTAACAGGAGACGAATTCCTGCCTGAGACGGCTCTTTTGTCTCCCCCTGGTATAATCGCGGAGGAATCTGTTTTTTATGCCATGGTGATGCACAGAGCAGCTGAAGTACTCGACTTTTGGCACCCCACCTTGGAGGTCAAAACGACTTTTCTAACAGAAATCCTTCAACCAGGACCGACTTCTTCTGAGCCCCTTTTACCATTTAACAAGGCACTAATAGACACCTTATTTGCGGCCTGGGCCATACCTCATTATGGCCTACCAGTCAATCAACAAATTGCCAGGCTCCATCCCTCTGTTACAGTTGATCCTGCTTTCCTCTCATAGTACCTTTCATCCGATAGCCTAGTGGTGCAAGCCTTCACGAGTCAGTCTAATCTGGACACATTCCATACCACTACCCATGACATGGAATCTAAACGAGTGGAAAAGTTTGGCATTCGTGTCTTCTCTTCTACCAGTGTGGCCCTTCGATCTGTTAACACCAGCTGCTTATTGGGATGCTACTTCCAAGCCCTCTGGTATTTGGTGGCACAAGTCCTTCCTGGAGTACCTGTAGACCTTTGACCTGTCCTTGCTCAGGCAATATAAGTAGATTGTGGTGCTGCCAAGTTCACAATTCGTTATGGCTTGGGCATCACGGATTCCATTGGGCAGGTCATAGGCACCAGTGTTGGCATTCGACGCCTTAAACAACGTCTTAATGGGCATGTCTTTTCATGGGACTTGCCTGTTCGGGGATAATGCTGATTTTGCTCTTGAGCATTTTAAGGAGCCCATGGCTACAGCTTGCTATCTGGACCTCTTGGCCCCTTCCTCTCCAACAGCAGTAGTTCCACTGCTCCTTCCGTGGCTATTCCCAAGGCGCCTCTTACAGCTAGCTTGTCCGACTTATCCAGGGGACCAAGCAGTTTTGTGGCCAGGTGATCACCGCCCACGTAGCCAAGGTCAGCGTGCCATGCAGTTCACCATTTCCCATGCAGTCCCACCTGCCAAACCTCTTTAGCATGCCCTTAATGGCGCACAGCCACACAGTGGCAGACCGAACCCATTGATTCTTTCCAGGTTGACAGGCGATGACTTTTGACAGGTCCTGCAGATAGTTCACTGGGATTACGCTTACCATTCTTTTCTTCCCACCCACACCTTCCACCGTCTCCCCAACGGTTGGCGAAGGGCTGTCTCCATTTTGCAGCACGGAGTGCAAGCCCATTTGGCTAAAGTGGCTCTATCAAGAGGATGTTGGTTCCAGAAGTAGTGCATGGTTGTTAATCCCACTACTTTCTAGTGCCCAAGAAGAACAGAGGCCTTCGGCCTACTATAGATCTGTACCCTCCCAACGCCTTCCTTCAGAAGAAAAATTTCAAGATGGTCAGCCAAGCCTGGATCTTCTTTGCCTCGATTCTGGAGGCTGAATGGTGGTGTTGGACCTGCAGGCACTACCTGCAGTTCAGGGTGGGACTGGAGCATGTTCTGTTTGCTGTGCTCCCCTTTGGAACCACATGCCCCTCAGGTGTTCACAAAAGCTATGCAGGTGGTGGCTGCACACCTTTTGAGCTCTGGGGCGCCAGTCTTCCCCTACCAAAATGACTGCCTGTTGAAGGTGGGCCAACTCAGGTAGTCATCAACAACCTCCAGACTACGATTAGCCTTTTGTCATCTTTGGAACTCACTATCTGCATGCCAAAGTCAAATCTCACTACTTCTTAGACCCACTTCATGATTTGAGCCATTCAGGAAATGGTTCTGTTTCGTAACTTACCCCTGGGGAAGAGATTGCCCAGGACATCCAGGCTATGATCCCGATCTTTTAGCCTCTGTCCTGTATTTCAGTGAAGTCGACTCTGAGGCTTCTGGGATTAGAGGCATCCTACATCCTGCTGGTCGAGCATGCCACATGGCATATGTAGGCTCTGCCGAGGAATCTGAAGTTTGGGTGGGCTCGACATCAAGGGGACCTCACTAACCAAGTTCGAATTTTGAAGGAGACTGCAAAAGAGTTGCAGTGGTAGTTTCTGGACCGCGATTGGTTTAGCAGGAGACCGTTCTCTCTTCCTGACCACAAGCTCACAGTGGTGATCGCTTTTGGGTTGGGGCGGTCATGTGGGGGAGGTGAAGTTCATAGGCCTCTGACTCCAAATCAACCTTCTGGAGTTTAGGGCCATCTACTTGATGTTGAAAGACTTCCTTCAATCCATCAAAGTGCGGCTGATACTGGTGCTCACTGACAACACTAATTCAAAGTGGTACTGCAACAAACAGGGCAAGGGGAGGTCAAGAACCATGTACCAAGAGTCCTTGCACCTCTGGCAATGACTGGACCGCCAATATTTTTTCCTGGGGGTGAACCAACTGGCAGGATCCTTGAATTCGAGGGCGTACAAACTCAACCGTCAACATCTAGTGGATCATGAATGGCAGTTACACCCGTAGGTGGCGCAAGGTCTCTTCTTAAAATGGAGAGAACCTTGGTTCAATATGTTCACCAACGCTAAGGATGTCAGCTCTTCTGACCTTTGGGAGGTTGTAAGGAGTCTGTCGTTGGGAGAAGTGCTTCACTTTGTGTGGAACTCAGGACTACTGTATGAAGATCAGGACAGACCAGGTCAAGTCATCCAGATTGGGCACATAGAGTATGGTATCCATAACTCCATAGCTTGAACATATGTCCTTCAATCAGGCTGCTCCTCTGGGAGGACCTGCTGTCACAGCAACAGGGTCTTCCACCTGAGCCTTAGCGCTCTCCAACTTCTTCCTCTGAGATTGAGCGGTAACAGCTGAACACCTTTGATCTCCTTCTGGAGGTGGGCAATGTGATCTTAGCAGTCAGGCGTCCCTCAACTAAAACTGTACGTCTGTCTTTGGGACAAATTAGTTGTTTGTTGCAGCACACGCCAGATTGATCCCCTCTAGGCCCA
Organism: Lissotriton vulgaris; assembly: GCF_964263255.1. Classification (NCBI taxonomy): domain Eukaryota; kingdom Metazoa; phylum Chordata; class Amphibia; order Caudata; family Salamandridae; genus Lissotriton; species Lissotriton vulgaris. Next base: position 224,728 of record NW_028249570.1, on the reverse strand, counting down.
GATTTCTGATGTTCTATTGTTTGTTCTGTCTTTAGCCTGGCAAGGCTTTGCTTTGGGCACAGTTAATGGTCATACTTTGTCCCTTGCTGTCTTTTTACTGTTGCCAGATCTGTCCTCTTTGTTTTAGTCACCAGTTGCAATGTGATTTTTCGAAAACGCTACAACATATATTTGCCCCTACTCCCTTTGTCCTGCCCCAATAGGACCTTAATCTGGTCCTGACTTATCTGATGTGCACCTTGCCCGAGCCCCTTTATAGGTGGCCCTTTACAGCTCTTTACTCACCAGACTGTGTTCCTCAACACCATCACTTTATCTCTGAGCTCTTTGTGTCAATCCACTGTACACTTCCATCTTCACAGACAAACTGGTTCCGCAAACTTTGGCATCCTTCCTGCTGAAAGGTGTGATGCCGTTCCATATCAATCAAACCATCACCCTGCTGGTGTTCTATGTTCTGCCTCACCAAACTTAGGAAGCCGGGAGACTTCATTGCTTGGACCCCACGAGAGTACTGAGGTTCTAGATAGATCGTACAAAAGAACAATGGGTGGATGAGTAGCTCTTTGTGGGGTTCTCTGGAGTGGAAAAAAAGGATTGCTGTGCAGAAGAGAACCATCTCCTGCTTGATCGTGCTCTACATAAAGATCTGCTATGCACTGGCAAAAAGCAGCCTTTAGCAGGACTGCATGCTCATTCTACCAGGGCCAAGGCTGCCACTACTGTGTTAGCACGCAGAGTCCCTGTGCTAGATATTTGCTAGGCAGTTACATGGGCATCCAACAATATGTTCATGTAGCACTAATGTCTGGACAGCCGGTTTTCCGAGAGGCGCATTTTGCCTGCCTGATCCTGCAGGATTATCTGGTTTGCGTCCACTCACAGACCCTTCAACAAATAGGTACTGCTTTGGTATATATTCAAAAGTTGAGGAATATGCGGTTAGAAGTCTTTCTCAGAAGAACAATCTTTGGTAAAGGTCTTTCTGGTAGAGACTCTTTCTAGCCGCAGATTTCTCACCAATCCTCCCAGTTCTGTGATTGGACTTCATCCAATAATAAGATCTAGGAATCAGCACATTGTCTACTAATGTGCTTTTGGGGCTCTGCGTCTGAGGGCACAGGCAGTCTCGAAAGCAATTGACGTCTACATGTGAGAGTGTCAGCTATATAGGCCCTGCACATCATTTCCGAAGCGGAACTGCGTCAGTGCGGATCCACTAGGCGTAACCTCTGGTAGAGGTATTGCTGAAAAGTTTCCAGATCCAGTCTAATGCTACTGGAATATTCAAAAGGTGAGGAATCTGCGGCTAGATGGAGTTTCTACCAGAAAGAGTGTCACCAAACGGAAGTAACTTGTTTAGTTCGATCAAAAACACTTATTTTGAATAAACAAATTTGAGTAATTTTACTACTTTTGGCTCTTCACTATTTATGAGTGTAAAGTTACTCAAAAGTGTGGACTTGCATGTCTCCAGCCCTTTTAATAGGGGGTTGGGGCAAATGTAATCATGTAATCTACTCCTCAACCAAGTGAGGCTGATCTGCAGATCCCAATGCTAGCTGAGAAAGATCAAGGTGTAATAGCTGAAAGGTTGACTACGGAGAAAATAGTAGAAGCTATCAGTCTATGAAACAACGGAAAGACTCCAGAACCCAACTGGCTTCCAGTACAACTATTAAAATGCTTGGTGAGACAGATTATCAACATTTCCCACATCTTGAAGCTAAACAGAAAGGAAGAATACCTTCTGAATTATGGTTAGCTAATATAACTCTAATCCACCAGAAGGGACATACAATAATTTGAATCATATATCCCAACTAAATGTAGAAATTAAATTATTAGCAGAGATTTTAGTAAATAGGTTACTCAAACGAATATAATGCCTTGTCAGTCCATACATATCAGTCTTTATGTTGTACTAGACACAATCTTAAAATGCCCTGTGGCTGCCCTGGGGTTTGTGGCAGGGGATGAATGAACCAGTAGTGGTTGTATCATTGGATGCCACTAAGGCACCCCATGTAATCAATGGCCAATCCTGTTCCAAGTCCTAAAGAATATGGCCTTTGGTGCTTCATTCATGTCATCGTTCAAAATAATATTGTGAACATTTGTCTAAAGTCAAGCCACATGGTGTTGTATCAGACACCCTTGCTATTGGCATGAGCAGTAGGCTAGGCAGTGTTGCCCACAACCACCCTGTGGTAGGCTACTGTGGTTATAGGGTTATTAAGAAGCACAACGGGTCAGGCAGTGTTAAATTTCTTTTATTAGTGGTATCTCTTAGGGCTATAGGGCGGAGGTAGGAACACCAAGAATTTATTGTATTGAATGGCTCAAGTAATAGCTGTTTCCAAACGGTGGTTGTGGGTAGCTCTTCTTGTATCTGAGTCCGAATGGGTGTGAAGGGTGTTTCTAGAATCTTCTGATTCTGCTTTTGTTTCTGGGCTTCCTACAGGTGTGCTGGTGTTCTTGGTCCGGCTTGCAAGGAGAGTGAGTTTTAAAGGGTCAGTATTTATCTTACCGGTTTCTTCATACGTGCTCCCTTCACCAAAAAACAAGGGGTTGTAGTGTGGGGCTTTGTGTGAGGAAAAAATGTCACCCCAGTAGTGCCCTATTTACCTATCCCTCCCCACCTCCCACACCAAAAGGATCCCCAGAGGGGCACTTGCCTGAAGCCACGGCCCGTCCTCAGGACCGTGGCAGGCGGACCCTGGGTGTCTTCTCCTCCCTGCTGCCCTCTGGGTGTAGTCGTGTCATACACTCCTCTCTTCTGTGGTTCTCTCGTCTGCTCCGTCTACGCCTGATCCTCCTTCGCTCCGCCGTCCTCCTTCGTTCCGCCATTCTCCGCGCTCTCTCTGTTCCGGACATGAAGTTTTAGCTCCTTGGCGTCCGAGCGTTTTATCCCGCCAACTTCCGCCTTCCTGTTGCTGACATCTAGACCGCTGCTTTCGTTTTGCCCCAAACGTAAGGTGTCAGCCGCGTCCTCCTTCCGGTCCTGCTCACCGCTGTCCTCCGCATCCCGCTTCCAGCTGGGCTTGCTTCCGTCCTCCTTACACATCTCCCCCCTTTGGAATGCACGTTGGGGCCATTCAGTGGAGGGATTCCAGGACAGGTAATCAGCACAGGCTTGTCTAGCACCAGGTAGATGTAGCGTCTGGAATGAATACGGTTGTAATGCTAAAACCCATCTGAGAATGCGTTGGTTAGAGTCCTTGTTTCTCGCAAGCCATGAAGGGGAGCATGGTCAGTGAGGCTAATGAAAGGACGCCCTAACAGATAGTACTGGAGAGCCTCTACTGCCCACTTGATAGCCAGGCATTCTTTCTCTATAGTTGAATAGTGTTGTTCTCTGGGGAACAGTTTCCTGCTGATGTAAAGCATTGGTTTTGGGTCGCCATTTGAGTCAGGCTGGTGTAACACAGCACCCAACCCCAGACCAGAGGCATCAGTTTGAAGTATAAATTGTTTCTGGAAATCAGGGCAATGTAACACTGGTACTGTGCATATAGCATTATTAAGGGCCCGAAAACTTTGTTCTTGTGGTTTGTTCCAAGTAGTTATTCGGGACGAGAACTTCTTCGTTAAAAGATCAGTGAGGGGACTGGCTAGGGCTGAGAAATTTGGGATAAACCTCCTATAGTAACCTATAAACCCCAAGAAGGATCTTATCTCTCGTTTGGTCTTTGGTACAGGGAGTGTCTCAATGGCTTTGATCTTACTCATCTGAGGTTTAAGCATTCCCCCTTGTATCATGTACCCAAGGTATTGTATGGTGTCTGTGACTATAAGGGATTTCTTGGGATCTATTTTTAGGCCTGCCTCCTGGATGGTTGTGAAAACCGCTGCTAGGTGGCTTTGGTGTGCCTCCCACATTGGGCTAAAGACGACTATATCGTCCAAATAGGCAGCGGGGTAGGCCTTATGAGGCTTCAGCAAGAGGTCCATTAAGCGTTGGAAAGTCGCTGGTGTCCCATGGAGGCCAAAAGGGAGGACTCAGTAGTGGTAAAGGCCCAAAGGGGTCGAAAAGGCTGTTTATCGCGGACCTGTAGAGTTAAAGGTATTTGCCAATAACTTTGTAAGGTCCAGGGTGGTCATATATTTGGCATTTCCTAATTGCTCAATTAACTCATCAATACGTGGCATAGGATATGAGTCGAATTTGGTTATTTTGTTAACCTGACGAAAATCAATACAAAGTCGCAGACTTCCATCAGGTTTCGGAACGATCACTATTGGGGAACACCAATTGCTTGAAGAGGGTTCTATGATACGGCCCTGTAATATGGCTGCCACCTCTTTCTCCACAGCCTCCCTTCTAGCATCTGGTATTCGGTAGGGTTTTTGTTTAATGACAGTGTGATTGAGGGAAACAACATCATGCTGAATTAGAGCAGTCCGACCTGGTGTAGACGAAAAAAGGTTGGGATATTGATCCAAGAGTGCAGATAACTGTGTCTGTTGTTCTGGTGTTATTATATTCCCTATGAGGACTTTCTCAGTTGGTTCTCTTTGTGTATTGGCTACAGTGATCTCTAGGGGTTTCTCAGTGGTTACTAGCAGTGTTGTTTGTCCCACAGTGGTGGGTATGGTGGGTTCTTCCCACTTCTATAACAGATTAATGTGATAAGTTTGCTTTCCCCCAACGCGTTGGGGCTGCAGGACGCTATAAGTAACGGTTTATTTTCTTCTCAATAATGTAGGGCCCTTGCCACTGCATCAATAGTTTGTTGTCTGTTGATGGAAGCAGAATAAGTACTTTCTCCCCAGAGACAAACTCTCTCATTTGGCTGTTTCGGTCATATTAATATTTCTGGGCTTTTTCTAGGTTCTCGTGTACTAAACCCCATATTCTAGAAATTGTTGATTTTAGATCAGCGGAGTATTTTACAAGGGGTTGCCCTTCCTCTTCTTCCCATTGTTCTGCAGCCATATCCAATAGCGTATGGGGTTTCCTCCTGAACAATAACTCAAATGGGGAAAACCCGGTTGATCTTTATTCATGGGTCCGTATAGCGAAGAGGATCAGGGGTAGTTTCTGGTCCCAGTCCCTTCCTGTCTCTGGAATAATCTTGCTGAGCATATTTTTGATAGTTTTATTATAGCGCTCCACAACACCATCTGTCTGAGGATGGTAAATGGAGGTTCGGATCTGACGTATACCTAATATCTCACAGGCTTGAGCCATGAGACGAGACATGAAAGGGGTCCCTTGGTCAGTGAGTATCTCGGATGGGAATCCGACTCCGGAAAACAAAGAGACCATGGCTCTAGCTATGGATGGAGTGGTCATTGGTGACAGAGGGAAGGCCTCTGGATACCTACTCGCGTAGTCTACTATGACCAGAATGTATTTATGTCCTCTGGCTGAGGGGATAAGAGGGTCTACTAAATCCATACTGACCCGTTTGAAAGGTACGTCTATAATGGGCAAAGGGATTAAAGGGTCCTTCTTAACCCCTTCTGGACTGGTATATTGGCATCTCGTGCAGGCCGCCCAATGTTTGGCCACATCTTTATACACCCCTGGCCAGTAAAATCTATTCAAGAGTTACTTTAGCGAATTCTCCTTTCCATAGTGTCCTACCCCTGTATAGTTGTGAGCTAGCTGTAGCACGTGATCTCGAAAAGGGAGGGGTACAAGCAGCTGTGTATTGGTGTGGTCACTCCCCTTTTACAGACCTATATAATAGTCCCTTCTTTATAAAGAAATATGGTCCTACCTTATTTGGCTCCTGTTCCTGCACCTGTTCCCAAGCATGGATGAGCGTTTTATCTTCTCGCTGGGCGGCTCGGAAGCTAACTGGTGCTGCTTCAGCTGATTCTGTAAGGGAGAGAGGAAAAGCCAAGTGTGACATCTGGGCCTGTGTATAGAGTCGTTTCTCTCTCCGTTTTTCTTTCCTACTCTTCCTACTCTTCCCTGCTATGGCCTCTACCTCGCTGTCATTAAATGGGGCTTCTTGTAGCCAGGGTATGTCTTTCTCTCCTCTTCCTTCCAAGTACTGTTCAAATTTGGGATGGTCTGTGCCGATAATAACTGCTGCAGGCAGTGAGGGTATGACTCCCACTTTTCGTAATTGGGGGTCATTAGATACATCCAACAAGACCTCTGCCACCGGGTAAGATTTAGTATCGCCATGCACGCAGGGGACCTGTACTGTCTCAGCTCTTTTATCTAAAGTGTGTTGATCAGGGCCTGATCTACCATCGTCACATGACACCCTGTATCCAACAGAGCCTGTTGTGTTTTCCCATTTAACAACACAGTCTTCCTATACTGGTGGGGACCCTTGCTTGTTACGTATATACGCCCCTTGGAGTATCCTACTTCCATTGGTTCTGCTGGAGGGGTTCGGTGGGGACACTGTAGGGAGATATGTCCCCACTCAGCACAGTGGTAACACTGTGGGCCCGGTCCTCCTGGGCCGGGTAGGGGTTGTGTGGGTTTGGAAGGTATACAGGGTGCTGGCTGAGATTTTGCTTCGGGTCTAGAGTTGGTTCTCGGGACTGAAACGGGTGCTCGCGATACACCCGCCTTTAACTCTGGGGACCTATGAAAGGCACAGGCTAAATCCACGGCCTTTGGGGAAGTGAGGTTTGGCTGTTGTTTTACCCAGGCTCGGGTTGTTGCAGGCAAAGCTTCCAGGAATTGTTCCAGAAACACTTTTTCTGTGACCTCCTCCATGGTGGAAGTTTGGGGTGCTAACCAACGATTTCCTAGATCTTTGATCCGGTAGTACAGGGCACGCGGATTATACCCGGTGGTCCATCTCTCCTTTCTAAACTTGGCCCTATAATACTTCTATTCACACCCCAACCGATCTAGAATGGCCTTCTTCACTTCCTCATCGGGTGTTGTACCTGCAGGGTTAGCGGACTGATAGTCTGCCTGTAACTCCCCCGACAAGAGAGGGGCGATGTATTGGCTCCATCTTTCACGAGGCCAGGCAGCAGTGGAAGCAACTCTTTAAAAATTTATAAAAAAGTAATCAGGATCATCTCCTTCCTGGTACTTCTGAAGAACTGACCCGGGAACATTTGGGTGAATTGTGGTATTCACGATAGTATCTTTTGAGCCTGAGTATGGCCGTATCCTGTACTTGCTGATTTGCCGAGATCAAGGTGGCTTGTTCTCTCAAGGCCCGTTGAAGAGCTTCTCGGTCCTTCTGTGCTGTCTGGGCTTGTTGCTCGAGGGCCAATTGGAGATGCCTTTATCCCTCCGCAAGTTCACTAATAATACTCTCCATGATCCCTGAGCGTGGGCTGTGTCTGAGTTCGACACTTGGGAAGCCAGGATCCCACTTCTGACACCAATTTGTGGTAGGCTACTGTGGTTATAGTGTTATTAAGAAGCACAATGGGTCGGGCAATGTTAAATTAATTTTATTAGTGTTATCTCTTAGGGCTATAGGGGGAAGGTAGGAACACCAAGAATTTATTGTATTGAATGGCTGAAGTAATAGCTGTTTCCAAAAGGTGGTTGTGGGTAGCTCCTCTTGTATCCGAGTCCCGAATGGGTGTGAAGGGTGTTTCTAGAATCTTCTGATCCTGCTTCTGTTTCTGGCCTTCCCGCAGGTGTGCTGGTGTTCTTGGTCGGGCTTGCAAGCAGAGAGAATTTTATAGGGTCAGTATTTATCTTATCGGTTTCTTCTTACGTGCTCCCTTCACCAAAAAACAAGGGGTTGTAGTGTGGGGCTTTGTGTGAGGGAAAAAAACATTTCACCACTGTAGTGCCCTATTTACCTATCCCTCCCCACTTCCCCTACCTCCCCCACCTCCCCCACCAAAAGGATCGCCGGAGGGGCCCTTGACTGAAGCCACAGCCCGTCCTCAGGAGCGTGGCAGCCGGACCCGGGGTGTCTTCTTCTCCCTGCTGCCCTCCGGGTATAGTCGCGTTATACACTCCTCTCTTCTGTGGTTCTCTCGTCTGCTTAGTCTCCGCCTGATCCTCCTTCGCTCCGCCGTCCTCCTTCGTTCCGCCGTTCTCCGTGCTCTCTCTGTTCCCGACATGAAGTTTTAGGTCCTCGGCGTCCACGGTTTTATACCGCCCACTTCAGCCTTACTGTTGCCGACATCTAGACCGCTGCTTTCATTTTGCCCCAAACGTAAGGAGTCAGCCGCGTCCTCCTTCCAGTCCTGCTCACCACCGTCCTCCACATCCCGCTTTCTGCCGGGCTTGCTTCCGTCCTCCTTACACACCCCTACTGTTTACCTCCGCAATAGAGCCATTGGCATTCTGGATGGGGGGAGACCAATGGTTCAGTAGACTAAAATGGGATCCCTTGTGGTATGAGAAGCTATCACTTTGCACAACTGAGATACTCATGCACATTGCTAAGCCAGAACTCCTTATTGCTAGTTTAAGGAATGTGTTCTGTGAATAGTAATTGATATATTTGGTAATACTCAGGATGTAGGATAAATTAGTTGAAATCAGTCCTATTGCCCATGAACCGATGACCTACTTTGATAGTCCCCTCTGTGTGGACACAACAGACTTTCACTATTTGGGTGTACAAATTATAAAACAAGGAAATAATTGGAAAAATAAAAGGCATGCAATTATCAATGGTCCTGCTATAACTGAAAACCACTTGGTTATAAATTCCCTACTAAACAACCCTAGTATTTACAAGAGATTCCACTATAACACAAAGGCCCTCATTATGACGTTGGAAGGAATCCGTCCGACATCCAGGGAAACGGTCCGACTGCGGAATTACGATACTTGCAGTCATAGCGCAGAGTGTGCGGGGAAAGACCCCCGCACCCTAGGATCCTTTTTGGGCGGCGGTTGGACTCCTATCCGGCGGCGGTTGGACTCCTATCCCTACAAAGTAGGCGGTGCCTGCGCAGGTACCGCCGTAATGATTAGGATGTCAGTTTTTTTAAAGCCCTTTGCCATCAAAAGGCAGACGGAAATGGACTTTGGGGGCCCCAAGCAGGGCCCCTGCCCTCTGTGGGCCACTGGAATGTGGCCTTGAGGGAACATTAATGCACCTATTGCCAGGCACCACATGATGCCTGCCAGACGGTGCATGAATGTGCACCAAGTGCTCAAGAATACTGCAGAAAAGGTCCGCAGCACAAGCTGCAGTGTTATTGAGCACATTACAACTGCAGTGCTGGCAGCCCTATCATAATACAGCAGTGGGACCTTCGACTCCTTTTTAGGCAGTCCCATTTCCACTGCGATGGCGGACGGTCATCCGACGGACCACCATCGTAATAAGCCCTTAAGTGTTACAGTTGGTGAAGAGTCATTCAATAAATGTCCAACCTCATAACTTTTTCTATTGGCACTCAAACATATCAAAATGGAAATCTTTTTGCCCATTAGTAAATAGTCAGTCAGTTCTGTTCATAAACACTTATGATTTCACATAGGACATTACATACAGATAGATATATTTTTCATGCAATACAAATAATATAAGAGCTTCCCATTAAATAAAACTTGAAAGACAGTGCATGTTACATTCATAGATACTATACTGTTCAAACCACTTTACATTGTAATCCATAGCCAGTATTATTCGTCTCCCACTGGACAGCTTTCTGTTCCCTTTTAAAACTATCAATCCCTGTGTTTGATTCCCCAGACTCATTACTAGTTTACAGATGGACTGTGAAATATGGAGGCATTGCCCTACCTGACATGAAAATACCACTGGGAATTACAGCTATTGCGCGTGAATGACTGGGTTTTCAAACCACAGAGCCTTCTCTCACAGTGGAAAAACATTTCATATAAGTGTAGTGTGTACCTAAGCACCGCATAAGAGTAAACCAATGCAACACCTCCTGGAAAACTTGGCGACAGTGGGAAAGGCATGGCATCATGGTACTGCTAAACTGGGATGTACAATGCACTAAGTTCGTCCTTATGAGAGTGAAGTTGAAAGGCTTCCAGAAATGGAACATAATTGGGCTATGCACAGTTGATGATATCTGGAACCAAAAAATGCCTAAAGAGTTTTGACCAACTATAGATAGAGTTTGTGTTAAATGCGCGGACTGGTTTTGCTATTTGCAAATTTCATTTTCATATTTTTTTTCATAAAGCTTTATTTCGATAAATCAATATCTTAAAAGATATACAATCCAATATAAAATATACAAAATAGACCACAATACAGTATTATAAAAAACATTGTGCATGATAAAAGGTATTAAAAAGACTTTCACGTCCAAAAGCAATATACAATAGGAAAGTTTTAAAATTATCATCTGAAGGCTTACATAAAGCAAGGAAGTGGGACATTGTTGATAGCTGTGTCCCGCTTAACAATTCATGGCTCAAGGATTAAGCTTCAATTTTCGGGCTCTGATGCTCTATGTCCATTTGAGGTATTTAGCTAAACCACAGACATAAAGATCCCTGGTGTCAGATTTAAGGATACGCAGTGCAGCCAAATGGCTGCCAGTGCCCATCTCCTTGCATATTGGCTTAAGCCAACGCCCCCTGGGAACTCTGTATGCTGGACAGATAAACATAAAATGTACAATGGATTCGGTGGGAGCCTCACAGCATGAACAAAAGGCTGTGGTTCGATAAGGAGGCTCCCACCGGGCAGTCATCTTTCGCATAGAAAGTGTGCCTGTCCTGAACTCGAAATAGAGTGTTCTGTCATGCGGTTTTTGTATAATGTCTAAATAGGTCTCGTAACGTGTATGGGGCTTGAGCTGCATGAATTCTTTTGTGAGCCTGCCTATTCTTGGGTGAAGCTGGTCGTTTTTGGCCACCCATTGCCAGCACAGCCTCTTAACCTCAGCCTTGGGCGGGGCAGTTCTATTTTGCCATACCTCGTTAAGGTCCAAATCATGCAAGAGATTCTTTACACTTTTTAGCCATTGGACCTTGTGCCACCCATCCATGTCCAAAAGCTCCCTCAGCCCTGCTGCATATTTTGAAAGTGCTGGGGTTCACCAAAGGCGTACCCAGAGCAGTAACGGGCGAAGTCTTGCTATATTATATCTCTGAGCAAATGGCGCCCAGGTCGTAAAGAAGGGGCTTGGTGGGGACCTGGAGAACCGCAGCTGTAAGGCCCGGCGGCGCAGGGCACGCCTAAATCCCCAGGATTCACCTGCCTTGTCCGAAACAGAGACACGGACTCTTCGTCCGGCGTAGAAGATGGTATTTATTTGCTGCAGCTAGTACAGTGGTCTTAGAAGTCGTTGGTATAACGAGGTTCGAAAGAGACTGCCACTTAACTCCGTGGCGCACAGGTTTATATACGGTACAATGCAATGCAAAATACAATCACACAAGAGCATGAGCTATAGGCAAACTTTACAGACAATGTTTTAAGTCCAAAGCAACTCAAATTCCCGGTTATGTTTGTCACTCGACCCCTTAAGCAAATTACAAATGAATCCACGCAATTCGATTTACAAGTAGAGAAAACACAGCTGCATGTTGTAGAAGGACAGTTGTGAAACAGGAGAATGCATGAGACATGTAGCGAAGGACAGCAGATAAGATAACTTAGAGGAAACAATGGTGTGAACCAACAAATAGTCCGGACGGGGATTAATCAGCTCAGACAGGAATTAGTGTACTCGGCCAGACCCTGACACTCGTCAGTAAACATAGGCAAGGAAGCCACCTGACACGTAAATGCAGGAACGACAAAAACATCGCGTTCGCCGCGCTGCCTGAGTGAGGGCAACATAAAATGGCGGCGACTACAAAATGGAGGCTGAGCACAAACGAATTCATAATTTATAGAACCTCAATCCCTCCTTTTGCCATTACTCAGGCAAGAACAAAATCAGCTCATGCTAATCTGAGTCGGAATCAGCATCAATGTTCATAAAATCCTCTTGCTGTTGCTGCACCATCATCCTAATATTCTCTGTCCTCTGTGTTACAGGTTGCAACAAACATAAAGTAGCTAGTAGGCCAAAAACTGCAGGACCGCATTGAACACACAGACAACAGGAGAATATGATGGCCAAAATTGCCCCAAGGAATGTTAAGATCTTCCATCCCCAAGTTGACAGTATTCCCCGAAACCATCCCATAAGAGACCAATCTCCTTCGTCCTGACGAATCGACTCGGTGTCGGTATGCAATTTAGAAATGGCTTGGTATACTGCCGGAGCATCATCTGGAATATAAATGCAGCAGCTAGATCCGATCAATCTACAGACGCCTCCTCGGTCTGCTAAGATCACATCTAGCGCAATACGATTTTGCAACGTCATAAGACGGTCAGCCTGAAGCTCTGCTGTAATGTTACCTATCGCACCTGCAGTAACATTAATAGTGGTCTCAAACACACGAACCAATTGCCTGATGTTTCTGCTGTTGACCATCTGGCCCCAAAAGGGAAGGAATCCTTTAAGGAAGTCTCCTCCCTCTTGTTCTACCGTGTCCTTGGCATCAAATATATCTCGGCTATGTAACTCTGTGGTGGTCGGACAGAGCCGTATATGTAGGGGGAAGAAGAAAGGCTATATAACAGGTTCCGGAAAAGTTGGAAGGGAGCCATGTATAAGCTCGGTCGTTACACACAAAATATGTTCCTTGAGACGGAACCAACAGAGGAAAATCAGGGGACGAGAAAATGTAGGTGTACAAACAACTCTGCTTCATGTCAGCTTTCTTACAGTTGACTTGGAGACAAAAATTACCTTGATGGGGTACAGTCCATACTGGAGAAGACTCACCCTTTCTAGTTTTGTCACCATGGCTAGAAACATAGTGGGTAACGTTCCATCCGTCATAAGCTCTTTTCTCGTCTAACGGAATCTTGCTCTTCTCTATAGTCTTGGCCATTACCACTATACCTTTAACCAAGGAGCTGTGGCTGAAATCCAATCCATTCCCAGAAGTCCTTACAGGGCTTCTAAGTCTGTTGTGGTATGCAGCTGAAAACATAGTCAAATAGGCCCAAGCTGAACCTTCATATGAGAAAAGAAGAACCAAATACGGCATTCCCTTTCGTGTATTGTGTGGCATAAGTCCGCACACCCAACAGTCAGTCATATTAATAGCCAACTGATGTTGGTGTAACAACTGAATGAACTTATTATTCATATATTCGGCTCTCCTTATCTGTTCATGAGGAGGTAGAACATGCATTTTGTGAGAGAAGACAGAAAGACGAGAAGGCAAAGAAGTTGTAGAATTAGCAACATTTCTCTGTTGCAGAACATGTTCAATCCAACCTGTGCAAGCTAATAAAATACACAACAGCATAAAAACACACAAAGTTACGCCAAATCGACTACGCAATAATTTACAATACTTCGATCTCATTTCCTGCTTCCTATTTTCCCTACCTATGGTTGTTGTACCATCCATCTTTATCTAAAAAAAATGTCGCTCATGGCAATCTTCCTCAATCACTCAGCTACTTACTTCTGTATATCCTGAGGCACTAGCCACATACTAAAAGAACAAAAAACAGGTTACAGAATGAGTCTCCTACCGTGACCCTGCGAGGGAGACAGATGGCACATCTAATGCTAAATATTAAACAAAAACAAAAAGGGCAAAAAGGTCCAAGAAAAATGTCTTTAAGTAATTAAGGGAAAAAAAATGTTCAAAGTGTTCAGTTCCTTTGGTCAGCTCTCGACCTCAAATTGTAGCGTGTTTTACTCGGCACGGTCTGGTCCTTGAACAGAGTTTCTGGATTGGTAGTGTCTATTTGCAGATGCTCAGGCACAGCAGTTTGAAGAATGTCGTCATCTACTTTCACGGACTGGGTTCCATAAATTTGAGCATCACTGAAGGGCATAAAACAAGGAACCGCTGCGGACTCAGATTCCCTTACACCACTGCGGATCCACTGGTCGAAGGGTAATGGCAGTGGCACCTTCTTGCAGTACACGCCATGCACCCAGTTACGCTTACCGACCACCTTTACAGCTGTGAGGGTGACGAGCAAAACTTGCGCAGACCAACGAGGCTCCAAATTCTTAGTCCGTTGCAAATTTTTGACGCAGACCCAGTCACCGGGCAAAATGGTGTGGCCTGGGTCTGTGGAGGCCTCCGGCAGAGCACTTTGTACCTGTTGACGAATAATACTCAATTTAGTAGTCAAGTCATGCAAATAATCAGTCAACAAAGGATATGGTATATCGGAGTATCTTTTGGGACGAGGGACACCCCAAACATTCGCTGGGCGTCCAAAAACCACTTCATATGGGCTAAGTCCCATACGAGAGTGCACAGTAGTTCTGGTTGACAAAAGAGCTAGGGGCAAGGCATCTGGCCAGGCAAGGCCCGTACTGGCTTGAATCTTGGCTAGTTTAAGCTTGAGTGTACCATTTTAACACTCAACTAAACCCGCTGACTGTGGATGGTTTGCCGCATGGAACTTTTGTCTAATACCAAGGCCAGAACACACTTTCTGCATAATTTGGCCCACAAATTTACTCCCATTGTCACTCCAGACAACTCGCGGCAAACCAAATCTGGGGAAGAATTCTTTAAGCAACACTTTAGCAGTTGACAATGCAGTGTTATCTTTCAAGGGGTAGGCCTCTATCCAGCGGGAAAAGGCACATACCACCACCAGAACATACTTAAGGTTGTTGAAGCGATCCATATGAATGTAATCGATCTGCAACACTTCAAAAGGATATGACGGGGGAGCAAAATTACCTGCCGGAGTTGGGGTACCCTTTCCTGGGTTATGCATTAAACAATACAATGCTTAACCACATTCCCTGCACATTTTGGGATTCCTACATTCTGCCACACAGGAGCCAAGAGAGTACATTTGCCTTTCGCACTAATGTGGTCTGGGCCATGAGCCATGGTCACAACCGGCAATACATAAGCGTCCGGTAATAACCTTCGCTGATGTTCCGACAACTCTGTCCAACAACCCATCGAATCTAACATTCCCGTACTTTCTTTCCACGTACTCAATTCCTTCTCAGTAGCCTCTCCCTGAATCGTTTTCACACTCTCAATCGTGTCTTCACACATTCCAATTTCCCTAACCCAATTTGCAGGACCTGCCACATACATTCGGCTAGTGATGCTTCTCGCTGTATTTTTAGCTACCTCGTCTGCAAACGCATTTCCACGACCCACATCTTCTGTGACTTTCTTATGTGCGCTGCACTTTATGATCGCTATCTGTGCAGGTAAGGTAAAATGATAAAATGTAAATTGATACTTGTATAGCGCACTACTCACCCACAAGGGTCTCAAGGCGCTTGTACGAATACCGCTGTGGAACCCGTCCTGGCTTTCCCTGTGAGGCGTCCACTCCTGGGCACCCCCAGGGTGAAGGCCAGGCATCCTTAGCATTGTGGGGGCCGTTGTGGAGATTAAGCAAGCTATTGCCCAGAGTTGCAGAGTGGGACTCCATGATTAGAATAGGCACAGAGGCGAGATTTATCAGGTCCGTGGAATTTTGAGCCCAAGACCCGCCGAGGCGGGGAATTGAACCCTGGTCCTGGGCTAGACCTCTGCCTCTCTAACCATTGAGCCACACTTCTCCAGGTAAATGACTCAAGAAGATCAGTCACTAGCTGACCATGCTGGATCTTTGTCCCGTGAGAGGTAAAGAATCCTCTCTCCCTCCATAACTTACCGTAGCTATGCGCAACGCCAAAAGCATACTTGCTATCTGTGTACACATTCACTCTCTTTCCCTTTGACAACACACACGCTCTAGTCAAGGCTATTAATTCAGCTGCTTGGGCTGAATTATGTCCAATACGTGCCATCTCAACAATTGTGCATAAGGTAGTGACAGCATAGGCAGAAGTAGTCTCCCCATTTGGATGCTTGAAACAAGAAACGTCCACCCATAGAATCCCATCTGGGTCCTTGAGCGGAGTGTCCTTTAGATCAATCCTACCCTTCGTTTCTTCTTCCGTTCGGAGAAAACAATCATGTTTTTCTTGACCATCTTTCTCATCTGGGAGTGGCAACAATGTAGCTGGATTTAACGTGTTACATCCTTTAATATGCACATGGCTCGCTAAAAGTGTCAACTCGTATCCAGACAAATGAGCACTCGTGAGGTGCTGTGTTTTTGTTCTATTTAGCAAGGTATCCACTGCATGTGAAACCATAACAATGAGTGTATTATCCAACACTAATCCGGCAGACTGTCTGATAGAAATAGCCGCAGCTGCCGTAGCTCTAAGACAACTGGGCAAAGCTTTAGCTACTGGGTCTAACGTAGCGGAGAAATAAGCACATGGCCTCTGCTTATCTCCAAATTCTATTAAATTAAAAATATTTATACAGCGCACTATCACCGTCGGTTTCTTGGTGCTCCAAATTGCTGTGTCAAAACTGACAATGCGCAACCTTCCCTCTCGTGAACATACAGTGTAAAGGATTTGCTATAATCAGCGGTACCCAACACTGGAGCAGAACATAGAGCAGTACGTATGTCAACAAAACTTTTCTGACATTCATCCGTCCAAGGGAGCGGATGGGGCGTATCTTTCAACATTAGTGCCACCAATGGTTTAGCCAAAAGTGAAAAATTGGGAATCCATTGTCTACAGTAGGAAGTGATACCCAAAAAGGCACGCACTTCTCTCTGTGTGGTAGGTACAGACATCTGTGAAATAGCGTAAATACGTTCTGGGGTCCCTCCTTCGACAAGAGATGACCTAAATAGGTAACCTCTTGGCGGGCATATTGCAACTTGGAGGGTGACACCTTATGATGTAAAGCAGACAAATGATGCAACAACGCAACAGTCACACTCTTACACACATCTTCCGTATCAGCAGCCACCAGCAAATCGTCCACATACTGAACAAGCGTAGCACCTGGAGGTAAAGAGAAAGCATCAAGTTGTGACTTAAGAGCCTTGCTATAGATGGAGGGACTTTCACAATAGCCTTGAGGAGCTCTTTTAAATCGGAAACTTCGGCCACCTAAGGAGAAACCAAAGATATCCCTACTTTCTTCAGCAATAGGAATACTAAAGAAAGCATTTTTAAGATCAATGACTGAAAACCAAGCTGCCAAAGCAGGAATCATCGTTAACAAAGCTGTAATGTCCGGAACAACCGGAAACTGCGGTACAACGATTTTATTGACCTCTCTAAGGTCAATAACAAATCGATAAACAGGAGGCTGTGAAGGATAAGTTCTCTTAAGAATCGGAAGAACAGGACTCTCGTTTCTTCAACCACACCTTTCTGAATAAAATCATCGACAATAGCCAAAAGTGCTCTCTCTCCATCACTAGAGATAAGGTATTGGGGAATGCGTGGCATTCTAACATTCTCTTTCACTGTGACAACATACGGTGGGATGACAAGATGACCCACGTCATTTGGGCCTGTCGCCCAAAGACTTTCAGGAAGAGAAAGCAACTCAGGTGGGAACTGGTCTCGGGACAAATATACGGAAGACGTCAATTTCTTCCCCAACGTAAGATGCACACCAGAAGGGGAACAATACAACGTTGCATGTAGTCTTTTCAGTAAATCCAAACCCAACAAGTTCTCGCCACAACCAGTAGTCAAAATAAGTGAAGCATTCAAATCATAAGGACCAATCGAAACGGGCAAGGGACAGGAAACCGGATTACGGACTGGGGCGCCAGAGAATCCTACAGAGGTATTCATTAAGCCAGACAAGGGTGCCCCAGGGAGTTTAGAATGCATAATAGAACTTCTCATCGCACCAGTATCCAAAAGAAACGGTTCTGAAACACCCATAGTATTGACAGTGACATACAGCCCATTTTGATCTACTGGAATCAACACAACTCCCTCACTTCGTCCATGGATGTCCTATTCGACATGGAAATCGTCAGCCCCATCTTCAACACAATAATCATCATTTTAATACTGTGTAGACTGAACTCTCTGCTGATCAAAGTAATTCATAGTAGATGGAGGAAAAGAACGCTGCTCCTGAGAGGACACACCTCGTCCTCTACCTCTAGATCCTGTCTGAAAATTACCATGACCTCGTGGAGCAGAAATCCCATTATTACGTTGTAATAAAACCAGACAACTATTTTTGTAATGTCCCTCTTCCCTACAATACGCACATTGATTAGGACCTAATGAAGGTCGAGGTACGAAAACCTCAGGCTTCTGGTATACTTTCTGAAACTGTGGGGGTTGAGAATACTGAGGCTGTGAAGTACGCGGAGGATAAGCCTGTTGTAAAAGTACCTTCGTTTTCAAATCTCTATTTTTCTTCTCTTGCTTCTCCTTATCCTCCTTATCCTTATTCTCATAATACTGTGCAGTAGCCAATATTTTAGCAGGGGAAGAGACAGCCCATGCACTTTCAGAACTCTTCAATTTATTCGACAATTCAGGAAGCAAGTTATATACAAACTTATCCACAAACAACCGCTGGCCACCCTCTACACTCAGATCCTGACCACTATGGTCAATAAACGTCTCTTCAAAACGAGTGAAGAAATACAAGACGCTTTCATCTTTCTTTTGCTTGCATTCAGGCAGCTAATCCCAATTTACTCGCACCGCAGGCATCATTGTCTTCATCAATTCAATTATTCTGCCTGGTAGAGCCATAATCAGATCCTCGGGTTTCGCACCACCTACTTGATTCGCATCCGCGGCCCTAATAGCAGCCCAATCACCACCCAATTCACCAACATGATTCTCCCCACAAATCCGTGCCCATATTGCTTGCAGAACAACATTTCCAAATAACATATCAATATCAGCTAGATTCATAATACAGGCGTCAACTGTTTGAGACAATTCCTTATAATATCCAGCAGGATTTTTACGGGGGTCCGGAAGAGTTTGTTTAAGCGCCAATACTTCAGACCTTTTCCAGGGTTCGTGGACCCATATATGCTGGAAATGAGCAGGGACAGGAGGTGGACCAAGCATCGCTTCTCTCCATACGGGAGGAACTTCACGCATTGGATAATTCTTAATGCCTTGTTTATTAGCAGGATCCGTCTCGGAAAAAGACAAGGACAGAAACATAGTTCGAAATGCAACAAGTCTATTCACTGCTTCTCCAACTCGCGGTCCTACAATAAAACCTCTATCGAAATCAGCTTGTAACTTCAATAGCTCCGAAGGGACCGTATCTAACTCCATATCTTCCCAACCTTTAATAAGAGTTTGACACATAACATTAAAAACTTATCTTTGCGTGGGCTCTACCCATTGATGAAAACAGCTCATAATATCTTCTGTACTATATTCCATTCCATGCTCAATCACACCACTTTCTCGTCTGTAAGAGGAAGTTGACAACGAGATTGTCGTCTAGAGAAAGCTGGAGACAAATTCAAAGACCCAAGAAGAGGAGAGAAGAAATTTGAAACGGCATCTTCTATTCTTCTATGTGAGGTAGGAGAATCCCTTAAGAGTATAGGAGGCATTACAGATGCAGAAGGCAACGGAGACTGACACGTAGCCGACTGAGGAGCAAGAGTGGGGGATGGTAGAGGAGGTGGTGGCTGAATTACAGGATGCAAAGACGGAGCAGAGGCAGGTAAAGAAGCATTAGTAGGCTGAGCCGGTTGCTGAACAATCGGCATTTGAGAAACCACTGGTTGAGCGATAGGAGGCGGTAATGGAGATGCATTAGGATTTTGGGCATAGGGCGGAGGTGAATTCAATAAACAAGACATTAGGGAATCTTCTTCTAGGACCTTTACTTTTATCTGGGGAGGAAGTAGGCAACATCGGATAGCATCTATCTATCGCCATACGATGTTGTCTCTCCAGTATCTCATTCGCATCGTTTACTTCGTTATTTTTAAACTGCTGAGCAGCCTGTATAATTGACATGTCTTGTGCTTTTTTATCCTTTTTTGCTTGTTTAATTTCTTTCTGTTTGGCTTCCTTACGCCAAAGGCAAAAAGAGTCAAACATTGCCGGCCGGGCTTTTCTTCTAAACAGAATCGTTTCCAAATTATCTAGTATGGCGGGGTCAAAACTACCATTCTGTGGCCATCTCAAAACTCCACTATTCTTCGTGTATCGGACCCATGTCTCGTTAAAGGTAATGGGACCAATACCATGTTTCGAATAAAGCACATAAGTGGGAGTTCCAACTGGAGGGATCGGACATGATTCCTCCAACTGGGAATCCCTCGCACAACTTAAGCAACAAATCCTTTTAAACTTACTCAGTCCAGGCATCGTTACTTCTCTAGACTGCTCACAAACAACAAGGGGTGTACATCAACGAGACAGTACTTACCCCTTGGCTTCAGCTATTGCAATACCTGAATAAAAACCCAAAAACAAAACAAAACAAAGTTTTTTGGGTGCGACCCACCAAATACTTAACTGAGAATCGTCCTACACCAGCGAAGGTCCGTCTATCATCTCGCTTTACCAAACATCATCAGAAGGGTCCAAGGCAGGGCGACAGTCAGGGCAGCAGTCATCAGCAGCCGTCGGAAAGGAGTAGCCACGCTGTAAAAGACCTTCGGTCCACTTCCGACATACAGGGGTTGATCACGTGGTGCACTTCCTCCGGAATTTTCTTGCGGGGCTCCTCACGATCCCTCGGGCTCAACCGCTACCACTGAAGTCGCCCCATGTTGGGCGCCAGTTGGAGAACTGCAGCCTTAAGGCCCGGCGGCGCAGGGTACGCCTAAATCCCCGGGATTCACCTGCCTTGTCAGAAACAGAGACACGGACTCTTCGTCTGGCGTAGAAGATGGTATTTATTAGCTGCAGCTAGTACAGTGGTCTTAGAAGTCGTTGGTATAACGAGGTTCAAAAGAGACTGCCACTTAACTCTGTGGCGCACAGGTTTATATACGGTACAATACAATGCAAAATACAATCACACAAGAGCATGAGCTATAGGCAAACTTTACAGACAATGTTTTAAGTCCAAAGCAACTCATGTTACCGGTTATGTTTGTCACTCGACCCCTTAAGCAAATTACAAATGAATCCACACAATTCGATTTACAAGTAGAGAAAACACAGCTGCATGTTGTAGAAGGACAGTCGTGAAACAGGAGAATGCATGAGACATGTAGCGAAGGACAGCAGAAAAGATAACTTAGAGGAAACAATGGTGTGAACCAACAAATAGTTCGGACGGGGATTAATCAGCTCAGACAGGAATTAGTGTACTCGGCCAGACCCTGACACTCGTCAGTAAACCTAGGCAAGGAAGCCACCTGACACGTAAATGCAGGAACGTCAAAAACATCGCGTTCGCCGCGCTGCCTGAGTGAGGGCAACATAAAATGGCGGCAACTACAAAATGGAGGCTGAGCACGAACGAATTAATAATTTACAGAACCTCAGACCCTCTGGGGGAGCATCATCAGATCTTTTAGAAATGTATTCTCCGATTTTACAATTTGGTCAATGTTAGAAAAACCCCATAGTTCGGTTCCATAGAGGGCCGAGCTGAGTGCCTTAGCTTTATAGATTGTAAGGGCCGGGGCAATCGGTCTGATCATAGAAGAGCGATGCTCTTTTAGTATAGATCCCACCACCCTTTTATGTGACAGGAACATTTTCTGTATATGGGTTGACCAATTCATTCAATTGGAGAAACGGATGCCCAGGTAATCGAAGGTGATGACCCTTCCTAATTGGACAGAATTAAGAAATGGAGGGTTCCTAAAAGCTCTAGATGGGTTAAGAGTTAGAAACGTCGTCTTCTGGGTGTTAATGAACAACCCTCTAGTAATGCAAAACCGCTGAAAACTGTCCAAAAGGGTCTGCAGGCCATTCTGGGTTTTTGAGATGAGGAGGGTATCATCGGCGAAGAGTAGGGTTGGTATTTTCTCGCCCGGCAGGGAAGGTGCGTCAGATGGTATCTGCTGTAAATACTCAACCACCCCATTCACATACAGGGAGAATAGGGTGGGAGCTAGCACACATCCCTGGCGGACTCCCTTCTTCACCAGTATCCGAGCTGTTTTTTCCCCATGTGTCCCCCATCTCACTTGGGCGTAATTGCCCTCATGGAGGTGAAACAATAGGTTCACGATGTGCCTTGGGGCCCCCTGCTCTAACAGAACCTGCCACAGGTGCTCACGTGGAACCAGGTCAAAGGCAGTCTTAAGATCGATAAAAGCAAGGTACAGACTGCCTTTGCCTATTTTGACCACCTTCCAGTATAAAAGGAGCAGCCTAAATGCCTGCTCTCTTGTCCCCGTACCTGCCCTAAAGCCAGCCTGGTAGTCTGAAAGGACTTGATTTTCATCCACCGATGCTAAGATTCTCTCCAATAAGACGCGCCCCACCAACTTTTGGGTCGAATCTAACAAACTAATTGGGTGGTAGTTTGCGGGATTGTCGCTAGTCCCCTTCTTAAAGATTGGCACCACTTCGGCCCGCTTCCAAGATTCCAGGATCATACCGCCGTTATCAATGGCAGTAAGATCGATAACAATTTGGCCCAGTTGACAGGGTCTGCTGGGAGGAGATCCCCCGGGAGGCTGTCTGGACCGGCTGCTTTAGCTGGGACTATCCGCCGAATGGTGGCTTCTATTTCTAGATCTGCAAAGGGATATCTAGTGGAATCCCCAGGGAAGGCCCATGGATCAACTAGCGCGCCAGCTAGCGATGCTTCGCCAACATCATCATATAGGCTCTGGAAGTGCTCGTACCAAGTTTTACTTGAGATGTTGTTAGTAATAAGCTCGCTAGCAGGGCACGTTTTTTTCCTCAGGAGATCCCAGAAAAGGTTAGCATCCCTCCCCCGGCTAGCAGATGATAATGCCTGCCAGTGATCCTCCTCCCATTTTTTTTTTTTTAGCCCTGTCAACTGCCACCTTGTACTCATGTCTCGCTGTCTGAATCCCTGGAAGGGACTTGATTTTAATGGCATTTATAAGTGCTGATTTTTTAGACCTGCAAGATGCCGTATACCATTAGCCAACGGTGTTACTACTCAAATTTGGTTTCTTGTTAGTTGTGTAGAAAAAGGTACCCACATTTTTAACGGTGTTCTCGTATATTAAGGGTATCTTCTGTGAGGCATCTGGATCTCTGATGAGATTTTGGGACTCAATTAAAGCCCCTAATGGGGTGGTTCTGATTCCCAAAAGTTTTGAGTCATCAAGGGCAACTTTATTCCATTTGAGGTGCCTGCCCGACTTTGAAGGGATTATTTCCCTAGTCTGCATTTCCTCAAAGTTTGATGGATTTACAAGCTTAGGAGGCCATGGTGATTTGCGGACGACACGCAGCTTATTTTCATGTTCCCCAACTACATCTCGCCTGGCCAGGCCAAATTCCAGGAAGACATAACGGCCATCTCAAACTGGATGTCTAATAATTATCTCCAGCTTAACTCCTCCAATACCGAGGTGCTCCTCCTGGGACGTAACGTACAGAAGTGGGACCACCAATGGTGGCCCACGGGTATGGGCCCCCCCCTAAACCTAAGGAGGTTGTAAAGAATCTGGGTGTCTTAATGGACAGCGCACTTTCCTTTGAATCGCACGCCAAGAGGGTTGCTGGCACCTGCTTTGGCCGCCTTCGTTGCATTAAACCCATACTGGTCTTCTTTGAGCCACCGATCAGGCAAGTCATGGTCCAATCCCTGGTGTTATCCCACTTAGACTACTGTAACGGACTCCTACTGGGTACTAACAAGTCAGTCATCAAAAGATTACAGAGGGCTCAGAGCACAGCTGCTCGCACCCTCTTTGCACTTCCCTAACATAGTCACACCTCGCATCTCCTTAATCGACTCCACTGGCTTCCAGTGAAACAGAGAATCGAACTCAAGACCCTCTGTTTAACTCATAAAATCCTCAATGGCCAGGGCCCTCAAATACTGCAAGGTCTCTGCACCCCCTATACTCCTACCCGGGCCTTGCGTTCTGCTGATCGCCATCTAGCCTGCACCATCAGGGTTCGCAGGAGTAGAGCGGGCGGCCGCTCTTTTAGATCTCTGGCCCCTGCTCTCTGGAATTCCATCCCCATTGAAGCGCATGCCATACGACACCATTGGCTCTTCCGTAAATTCATTAAAACCTGGCTGTTTGCCTCCATCTAGTCAGCCAACTCCTAGGCCTTCGGTATTTCCTTTTCCGCTATCCGCTGACACCCCTGGTTGGCTTTTCCACAAGCGCTGGGACGCCCTGTTGTTGGGGCAGCCATGCGCTATACAAGAAAAATTAACATAACATAACATAACATTTAAGAGAAAGATATAGCGGTTTGTGGTCACTATCAGTAGTAGGTACTACCGCCATGTCAATTAAAAGACTCCAGAAGTTGTAATCCAGTTGGATATAGCCGATCCTGGAGGAATGGCCAAGCTGTAGCATGTTTAGAATCAAAATAAAGTTTCCTATTAGAAGAATTCAGTATCTCTTTCTCACACCAGTCTAAATCTTTATTTACATTACAATCCTTAGAGCAATATGCAATTTCTTTTTCAAGATCTCTCACCCAGGTTGGTTCTAACAAGGTACAAGGTGATCTTCCTTTAAAGAGAACGAAAGGAGATTTACCAGTGGAGATGTGAGGAGTGAGCCTATAGTTCTCTACCTTTTTAAGAACTTGTTCTTTCCAATTAAGGCCTGCCCCTTTAGCCCAAGAGATGGTTTCCTTAAGAACCTTATTAAATCTTTCCACCATTCCATTGGTTTCAGGGTGATAAAGAGCACATTTCTTGTGACTTACACCACACTTATGTAAGAAAGACTCCATTTCTTTTGAAACCAATTGGACCCCATTATCAGTAAGGATGGATTGTGGATAACCTTCTCTTGCAAACAGGGCCTCTAAAAATTTCACAACATTGCTAGTTTCTATGCTCGATGTGAAGTGTATTTCAGGCCATCTGAAAAACAAATCCATTAACACAAAAATGAAAACCTGTTGACCATCAGTATAAATGGGACCCAGAATATCAAACGAGATCTCCTTCCAAGGACCACTCGGGAGGTCCCTGATGACCATAGGTTGCACTCTCACAACTTTAGACTTATCACTCAAATTACAAATCACACACTCCCTTATGACCCACTCAATGTGCAAATCCATACCAGGCCACCAGTATGAAGAGCGAACTCTTTCTTTTGTTTTTGTCATTCCAGAGTGTAATTCATGAGCCAAATCAATGATGTTCTTACGTAGTTCAGAAGGATGTACCAATCTAGTCCCACGAACCAAAAGATCATTGCACACAGCCAACTCATCCTTAACGCCCCAGAACTTGGCACACTCAATCGAGGCCTGTTTCTTAGAATGCCAACCCTTCTGCAAAAGAGACATAACAGAGGAGAGAATTGGATCCGAAAGCAATTTGGTGCGCCACTCAGCCTCATCAATGACTTCCACAGACACTGGGCAAACCTGATAGCTATCTTCATCGCTGTCATATTCAATTAACTCGTCATGAGAAACATCAACCAACCTTGACAGGGCGTCAGCTACACAATTATCAACACCAGATATGTATTTTATTACAAAGTCATACTCTTGCAACGCAATGACCCACCTGGTTATTCTGCTGGACACTAAATCAATACCTTTCTTAGAGAAAATTTCACACAATGGTTTGTGATCTGTTTTAATTATAAATTTGCTTCCCCACAAGAACTTTTTGAATTTTTTGACAGACCAAAACACAGCAAGCGCTTCCCGTTCAATAACAGAATAGCGGGTTTCAGGATCTTTGAGACCACGTGAGGCAAACATAATAGTATCCAAACCTCCAAAATTCTCCTGTTGCAGAACTGCACCAAGTCCCTTGAGACTGGCATCAGTGGTGAGAATAGAAACCTTTTGAGGATCAAAGCTTCTAAGATTAGGAGCTTTCTCAAGCTTCTCTTTAAGAGATTTAAATTCTAATTCACAATCAGCATTCCAAATAAACTCAGAACCCTTTTTTAGCAGACTTCTTAAACTGACACACTGTTCAGCAAAACCTTTTACAAATTTATTGTAGTACTCAATCATTCCAAAGAATTTCATGAGTTCCTCTCTAGAAAAAGGAGGAGGCATCCTAGTTATAGTATCCACCAAATTTGCCTTTGGCGCAATTCCATCCTTGGAAATGGTGTGACCCAAATAATGGATTGATGAGACTCCAAAAAAACACTTATCAATCTTGATCGTGAGATTGGCCCTTTCAAGTCTACTCAGCACATCAAAAAGAACACACTCATGCTCTTCATCATTCTTGCCAAAAACCAAAATATCGTCTTGGCAGACACACACTCCTTTGCAACCTTTAAGTACCCTTTCCATGATGCGCTGAAAAACAGAAGCCGCTGAGACAAGCCCAAACGGCATTCTGATGAACCTATAAGTCCCAAAAGGTGTAGTAAAAGACGTAAAGTTTCTTGAAGATTCTTCTAACTCGATCTGGTGATAGGCGGAAGCCAAATCTAATGTACTAAACATTTTGGCACCATCCACTTTAGTTAATAGATCTGAGATATTAGGCAGGGGATATCTATCACTAATGACACACTTGTTAAACTGCCTCAAATCAATGCATAAACGCAATGACCCATTGGGTTTGCGAGCAGCCACCACAGGTGCAATCCAATCAGTACCAGTGACCTCTTCAATAATCCCTCCTAACTTCAATTTCTCCAACTCACTTATTTCATCCCTTAAAGCTATGGGAACACTTCTAGGCTTGCAAGTATAAGGTTGAGAATCAGCTCTTATGGGAATCTCCAATTTGAAATCTTTGAGATATCCTAGTTCATCCCTAAATACTTTAGGAAATTGTATTCTAATGCGACGCAATAAATCAACATTAGAATCCGTTTGAACAGAACTAACCAGATCCTTGAGTATAATAGGATTAGGGGAACTAGGATCAAGCATTATATTGAGATCACCTTGATGCAACCAACTGATGATACTGTCCCCTTTTTGCGAAACATAGATCTTTCCTACAGTATAACGATCCTTATATTCTATGCGTCCTGTATAAAATCCCAACAAAGGTATGAGTTTACCTCCATATGCTAAAGGACGAATGTCAGCTCTTGACAATTGAACTTTGTTGGTTAGTTTTCCCAAATAGAAATTCTTAGATATAATTGTTATTTTGGCCCCAGAATCAAAAAGGACATCAGTTGACTCACCCTCAATTAAAATTTTGTCAACAGGACAGTTTCTAAGATCAGCTGTCGAAGTGACTTGGACTACGACCTGTCCACAAACAAAATCCTCCTCCAAGGACTCATTATCAACAACTTTTACTGAAGTTGAGGGAATTTTACTTTTGCACAGATTAGAATAGTGAGCCTTCTTCTTACACTTTGAACATATAGCATTAAAGGCAGGACATTTTGTGTCATTAGCATAATGACCAACCTTGGCACATCTAAAACATTTAGGTACAAAAGATTTCTTTTTAGTCTTAACAGTATTATCAGAATTTGAGCCTTTCGAGGAGTCACTCACAGCATTTTTAACAACTTTAACCGAGGGTTGTTTGTCTTTTTTCAAGGTATCAGCACATTTTAATGAATGTTCCACCCTCTTAGCTAGTTGCAGCACTTCATCTAAAGATGGTTCATCTTTTAACCACAATTCATCACGAACCTTCTCGATGTTGCATCCAACCATGAATTGATCTCTGATTCTTTCTTCAATGCAACTATCAATTTTGCAAGAAGATGCTAATTTTCTTAACTGAGTGGCATACCCTTCAACAGTTTCTCCCTCATTTTGTAATCTTTTTGCAAACTGGTACCTTTTTAATATGGTACTAACTTTGGGCAAATAATGATTGTCCAATGTTTTCATGCAAATTTCAAACTCATTTCAAAATGAGGGAACAGCTTCATGAGATGCCACCAAACTATAAAGTTAGCTTCCAAGGTTAAAATCTTGTAATATTTTATAATACAGCCTCTGGTGCAATCAAAGCACGCCCATTGAGACTAAACAAGTCTGATTTATCAGCCGCTGGTGCAATCATAAACACAGAAAGAAGATGGAAACAGTACCTTGAAGCCAGTTGAAAAAGAAAAGAGAGCTGGAAGTGCTAGTTGAGATAGTTGAGCCTCTCTTTTCCTTTTTTTTTTAAATTATTTTTATTGAAAAGATTTTTCCCCCATTTTTTCTCCCCCCTTGTTTACATGAACAGGGCACAATAAGATACAAAGAAGAATCATAGAACACAGGTTAATAAAACACACACAAAAAAAAATTGCGATATGCTTAATACATACAAATTCAAACTGGGAGTATACATGCATAATCTTACATTTCAGTATTTCATAGTACATCATTCAGTTCCAAACTTCCACTGAATAAAGGAGCCCCAAATTTGCATACCCAGTTTTTTTACCCTTTTTTCCCTTCCTAGCATAGATAGCTGTTTCCAGTTTTTGTACTGATAGTACTTTACCTAGCCATTGATGATAGGTAGGAGGATTTGGGTCAAGCCAGGCCGAGGCCACTATCAGTCTAAGGATCGCCATTGCCATTGCTACAAACATAAAGTGTTTACAGTTTATTTGCCCATTGGGGTATACTCCCAGTAGCATGATAGCTAGGGTTAGCTCTATTGTTGTTGCTAAAGCATTTTGAAAAAAGTTTTCAATATCCTGTTTTAACTTATCTAGGTGCGGACAAGTCGAGAAAATGTGTATCAGATTAGCCTCCATGCTGCCACACCTAAAACAGGTAGTCCCAGATAGACCCCCCCCATTGAGCAATTTTCCATGGCGTGTAATACAGATGATACAAAATCTTATAATGCTGTGCCTGAAGGGACGATGAACACAGTATCTTACTTCCCATCTCTAATGATTCAGTAAAGATATCCCTATCTATGTCTAAATCTAGAGACCATTTATCTGTCCATTTCTCAAGATCATCTTTCTTTAATTTTGTCATCTCTGAGTAAAATCTCTTTATAGTGCAGTCATGACCATTTTCTATAAGATCCATCATTATATTCTTCCCAAAGCCCAGTGATCCCCCTTTTTTATTCAGTATACAGCTTCTGATTTGAAGATATTTGAAGAAGTGTTTTGTATTCAACGTGTACTTATTTTTCAGATCTATAAATTGTAATATACCATAATCACCTAGCATATCTCCAATCTTACCTATCCCCCGCCTCTCCCATTCTTGATATACAATTCCTGAAAACACCGCATTGGGTAAAGAAGGGTTATTTTTGAATCTGGTATATGCATTGTATTTCCCTAGTCCGACCTTTTTAGAAAATCCTTTCGATATATTATAAGCAGCCATTATTGAATTTTAAAGACCTCTGAGCTCACCTGCTTTGAAGCGCCGACCTTAACGCGCTCTCACAGCCCTCCTCGACCACCCCTGACACAGCGACCCCAGCGCTGAAACAGGGAAACGCCCAAAGGCGGTAGCCACGCCCACTGCGAGGCCACGCCCACCTCTAACGAGTACAAAAACGCTGATTGCAAGCAGGTTTGTCACTTTCTTGTGGTTATCCTCTGAGGCGGAAGCCGGAGGACTGTGCCTTTAATTGTTTTTAAAATTTCACTATTTTCACTTGTTATTGAATTTTAAAGACCTCTGAGCTCACCTGCTTTGAAGCGCCGACCTTAACGCGCTCTCACAGCCCTCCTCGACCACCCCTGACACAGCGACCCCAGCGCTGAAACAGGGAAACGCCCAAAGGCGGTAGCCACGCCCACTGCGAGGCCACGCCCACCTCTAACGAGTACAAATGTGCCGGCCATACCAGCGCAGCGGACGAGCACAGCGGGAGCGCAGCGGGAGCGCCGTTTGCGCGCCGAAGGCGCACCTAAGGCAAGCCCGTCTGCGCCCGTCCGCGCACGACCGGGCCTAGGGCCAGAACCCCTGCCGAACACAACTGACCCAAAGGTAAGCTACTCACGTCGAGAACTACTAAGTCTCAGACCCCCAGCTTCCTCCTGTGAATATATCCATGATCTAAATGGACCTTTCATTCGCTGCTCCCTTTGCAAGCCAGTCCAGCTCAAACTCCCCATAAAACCCCACAAACCCGCCTCCCTCAAACTCTCATCGCTAAACTGTCGCTCGCTCCCTAAACATGCGACACAGATCAACCATCTTATAGAGGACCTGGAGATAGACATCCTCTTCCTCACGGAAACTTGGCTCTCCCCACATTCGCAATCAGATATGGCACTAGCAACCCCACCGGGCTTCCTCATCCAGTCCCTACCCCCCCCCTCAGGCAGAGGTGGTGGTGTCGCCATTATTCACCGGTGCTATCTTCACTGTAAAACCAGTGATGCGCAGATCCCCGACTCTGAAAGCTTTCAGTTCACCATTAAACTAGACCCGACCAACTCACTGACAGGAGTCCTTGTGTACTGTCATCCCGGCCCTCCAGGCCCTTTCGCTAGTTCCCTCCTGGACACTGTAACAACCCAGGCCCACTCCCTATCAAATTTCATGATAGTAGGTGACCTGAACATCCATCTCGAAGACCCTGCAGACCCGGTAGCCACCGACCTGATCGCCGATCTGGCGGCACTTGACATCCGCCTCCTTAACTCCGGAGCGACTCACATCAAGGGTCACCTACTGGACCCAGTGTTCACCAGCTCCCCTTCGGTACAAGTGAAGGAGGCCCTTCCCCTTCCTTGGACAGATCACTTCCTAGTCTCCTTCCAACTACCAGGAACATTCAGGAAACCACAAAAACCGCCTACCTACATCAGGGACAGGACCTGGTCCAGACTCCCTACCGAAGAATGGGCCAGGATCCTAAAAACGACCACCCCTGCATACGCGGAAGACCCGACTGTCGCCGACACAAAATTTAGAGAGTGGATCACCACCTCCCTGAACACAGTGCTCCCACTTAGAACTAGGGAGGACAAAAACGGTAAACCCGGTTCTGCCCCGTGGTACACCTCGGACCTCCGGCTACTTCGCAAAAACTGCAAAAAAAGCCGAACGGCTTTGGAGGAAAGACTGGCAGTACGCCAGCAAGGAAGCATACCATAACACAGTCAGACTCTACAAAGAGGCCATCAGGCGCGCCAAAGCCTCCCATTACGACGCACGGATAAAAGAATCCTCCAACTCCGCCAGGGAATCCTTCTTAATTGTAAAGGAGCTGCTTAAAGTACCTAACACCCCTCCCTCCATCACCCCTCGGGTCGACCGAAGTAATGAACTAGCCTCATATTTCAACGACAAAATCTCCCGCATCCTGGCTTCCCTCCCTCCGCCCGGCCCCCCCAGCCGCTCATCCCCCTGCCTGACCGAAAGCAATTTACGCCCCATACTTGCGACATTCCGGCCAGTTACCTGCACAGAGGTAGATCGAACCCTGACTAAAATGAAAAGCGGATCCCCTCTGGACCCGGCACCCATCAGATTCCTCAAAACCGTGGCCCCTGTCATCGTTCCCACGGTCATGGAGCTTATCAACAGCTCGCTTGCCCAGGGATCTGTCCCTGATAGCTGGAAAAGGGCGGTGGTAAAGGCACTTCTAAAAAAAACCCAGTTTGACCCAGCGGACATGTCAAACTATCGACCAATATCACTACTCCCCGGAATCAGCAAGGTAGCCGATAAATTGGCCAACAAACAATTATCTCAGTTCTTTGAGACCAGCAACGCACTACGGCAATCCCAGACTGGATTCCGCCCGGGCCATGGCACAGACACCGCCCTTCTTGCCGTTATCGAGGAGGCAAGGCGCTTCCTGGACTCAGGAGGGTCAGTGGCAGTGATCCTCCTGGATCTCCGCGCAGCCTTCGACACAGTCAACCACCGTGTCCTTCTCCATCGACTCGCGGCAGCAGGGCTCACCGGGACGGCACTCAGATGGATTGAATCCTTCCTCACTGGGCGTACGTTCCAGGTATGGGACGACAATCACCACTCGTCCACCCTCCCCCTCACAAGCGGGGTCCCTCAGGGTTCTTCCCTGAGCCCGACGCTTTTTAATGCATATATGGCCCCCCTTGAGGACGTGGTGACACCATTTGACATAAAAATGGTAAGCTACGCTGATGACACTCAACTGGTCGTCTCCCTATCCCAACTAGTCGACCACCCAGAGAACCTGACCAACTGCCTCACAGAAATTCACAGCTGGATGAGTGACTCATCATTAAAATTAAATGGGTCAAAGACGGAAGTGATGCTCCTGGGGAAACAATGGACGACCATCCCCCCAGCAATCTGGCCCGACGTGTTCGGAGAAATCCCCCCCCCCCGAAGCGCGAAATCAAGACCCTCGGCGTATGGCTCGAACCAGAGCTTTCCATGAAGACGCAAGCAGCCAAAACCTCGGGCACCTGTTTCGGGCTCATGCGCACGACCCGCAAGATTCTCCCCTTACTGCCACCTGCTTCCAGGAAACTACTTATCCAGGGACTAGTACTGTCCCGCCTGGACTATAGCAACATGGTCTACCTGGGAGCCGCCGAGGCCACCCTGACGAAACTGCAGCGAACACAGAACGCTGCAGCACGTCTGATCACCAACCTTCCCCCTAGAGTGTCCGCCAGACCTGCCCTCAAGGCTCTGCACTGGCTCCCTGTGCGCCAAAGGGTGCATTTCAAAGCCATGTGCACGACACACAAGCTGATCAACGGATCTGGTCCCGCGATCCTCAGCAGCATGATCACTCCCTACAAAGCACCCAGATCCTTACGATCTGAAAATGAGCACCTGGCCAACATTCCCAGATTCAAAAAGACACGCACAGGAGGACGATGCTTCTCTGTCCGAGCAGCCACTGGATGGAACGCCCTACCACGTTCCTTCAGACTTGAACCCAACTACCTGGTATTTCGCAAAAAGTTGAAAACACACTTATTCCCTAATTAACCGTCTCCCCTCCCTTTCTCTCCCTCAACTGGATCACAACTCCTACAGCGCGGGGATGCCCTTGGGTCACCAGGCGCTTTACAAATCGCTATTAAATTAAAAAATTAAATTAAAATTGTCTTAAATCGTGTTCTTTTAAAATAGCTTTCCTCCGTAAATCTCAAAAATATATTTTCAGCGTTTGTGCCCAAAACCAAACCATAAATAGCGAGCGAGCCTATCTTGTCCCAACCATCCTTCTCTGCTCCTCCAATCAAACCCGCCATACCTTGCAGTGCTGCAGCCCAATAATATAACTTTAAATCCGGTAATGACCACCCCCCTCTCTCCCATGGAAGTGACATGTACCTCAGTGCCCTCCGCGTCTTACCTCTTGCCCAAATGAAACGATTAATCATATGTTCACAAATTTTAAACCATTTGTTCTCAACTAAAAGTGGTATTGCCCTGAAAAGATATAAAAATTTTGGTAAAATCAACATTTTAATAATATTGACTCGTCCTACTAATGACAAATGTAGATTCTCCTATCGATCCAAGTCTTTCCTTACTTTATCGATTATTGGACCAATATTTTTTTCCACCAGATTATTTAAGTCTGCTGAAATGTTGATTCCTAAATACCTCCCTATTGGTACCACTCGTCTGTCATCACAGGGAGTCATTGGGTTTTTAATAATTTGGGTTTTTGATGCATTCAGTGAGTAGCCCGAGACATGTCCAAATCTTTGGGCCTCCGCCTCTACCAATGCAGTCGCTTCCGTGGGGCAAGGTGTTATCACCGCCACGTCATCAGCATAGGCGAGTATCTTACATGGTCCAAGAGCTGTGCATAGTGGGGTAATTTCTGGTGATGATTCTATTTTACGGATTAGTGGATCCATATACATGGCGAATAGCAGCGGAGAGTATGGACACCCCTGCCGTGTTCCTCTCTTAATCATGAATTGTCCTGTAATGCCCCCGTTTATTCTTAAGGCTGCAACCGGTTCCTTGTACAGGGTCTGAAGTGCTTTCACATAGCCACCCTTAATCCCGGCTCTGACTAGAGTGTGCCACAGATAGTCCCAGGAGACCCGATCGAATGCTTTTTCCGCATCCAGCAGCATTACTGCCATCGGGTCTCCTGTTACCTCGGCAGCATCAAACATGGTTATGACTTTCCTGGTGTGATGAGTCGTCCCTCTTCCGGGGATAAAACCATGTTGGTTATCGCTAACCAGGGTACTTATTATTCTAGCAAATCTTATAGCCAGGGCTTTTGAGTATATTTTAGTATCATTATTCATCAACGTTATTGGTCGATAGGACCCTGGTTCAGTCGGGGGTTTCTCTTTTTTTAAGATTAACACTATGTCTGCACCCCCCCAGGATTTTGGGACAGACTCACCCATCTGCGCGGCTTGAATCGTTTTAGTTAGATCTTGTCCTAAGCATCCCCAGAAAGTTTTAGAGAACTCTATAGGTAACTGATCTGGGTCAGCAGCCTTTCCCGAGGGTAGAGCAGACATAGCCTCTTTAATCTCGATATTATCCAACAGAGCCTCTAGCTCATCTGCCTCTTCAGAAGAGATAGTCTTAGCCTGGATATTCTGAAGGTATTCATTTATCTCTTCAACACTACTGGGATTTTGGTCAACATATAATGACTAATAAAATTTCCTAAACATTTCCCTAATTTCTTTTGGGTCTGAGTGTAGTGTTCCCCTTTCATCCTCAATCTCCTTGATAGTCCCTTCCGCTGCTATCTGCCTGGTACGTATAGCGAGAACACGTCCTACTTTTTCACTAAACTCATAGCATCTCTCCCTTCTAGTTGTGTATTGTTTTGCTGCTCTATTTGCGAATTCCTCTTCGGCTTCACTTTTCACTTTCATTAAATCTATTATGTATTGTTCAGTTGGTTCATCCCTTATTACACATTTATTGAGCTGTTCCTCGGCTTCTAATACTGCTTTCTCTATCTCACTATAACGTAACCGTTCTGTTTTCCGTTTATAGGCACTATAACTGCATGTCTCTCCACGAGCTCTTGCCTTAAAGGCGTCCCATATTACGCCCACCGCGGCACTCCCTCTGTTGTGTTCAAAGAACTCATTAATCCATTTAGACATAAGTGTTATGTAGTCATTATCTGAGAGAAGTCCTCTTTCGAATGTCCATACCCTCCTTAGTTTTATTCCCCCTCCTTGCATTATTGTTAAAATTAAGGGGTTGTGGTCACTAAGTATCCGGGGGAGTCTGTCAATTTTTCCTCTGTTAATTAACTCATTGGATATCAAAAAATAGTCTAATCTGACACAGATATGATGCGGTGCAGAATAGTATGTGTAGCCTGTTTGCTCTGATCTTATTGTCCCCCAAACGTCTCGCAGAATATTGTTTCCTAGAAGGTCGATAAGTGCCTTGTGAACTCTTTTCTTCCTGCCGTTATACTTTCTTGTTGTGCCTAGTCCCAAACCCTCCGCCCCGTTGATATTCAGGTCTCCTCCTATAATAACCTGAGGGGACCAGGCTGCCAGCTCAGAATCCAGAAACTGTAAGATTTCTGGATCATCCTGTGTTGAACCATACACCGCCACGAGTGTTGTCCATACTCCTTCTATTAAAATCTCAACCATAGCCCACCTTCCCCATTGATCTTCAAATTTTCTCCTAGTAACCACATTTTTACTCCTTGATAGGATAGCTACCCCTCTTTTTTTTGTCCCTTGTTTGGAACTAACTATTAAATGAAGCCCCAACTGATTGAGAAAAAACTCCTGAGTGTTCATTATATGTGTCTCTTGAAGGAATACAAAATCTACATTCATTTGTCGTAAGCGTAAACCTATCTTTTGTCTTTTTTGAGCATCATTTAGGCCACATACATTCCACGTCACAAATCTAAGAGACATACTTTTTTTCTAAGGAGCTATTAGCTACCTGCTCGCTTTTATTTATCAAACTAATAAATTTATTCTTAGCTAATTCTACTACACAAACTAAACAAATTTCTATTTTTGCATTCATACTATCTTCAATACAGTAATCAAGATCATGCATTTGTTTCAAATTGTGTTCTTCACATTCCAACCAATTTCTAGTACCCTTGTGCCCTGTCCATATTCCCGCCCTCCCCCACCCCAGACTGCCCACCCTCAGGATCCCGCCCCCCCTACAGGCAAATAGGTCCAAGGGACCTATGTCTGGCCGACGTTGCCTACAGGATGTCGCACCCGCCCTCCCCCCCCCTGGCTTTTTTTTTGGGTCATCCCGATGTGCCCAATGTGCTCCCCCCATTTTAGTGTTCCACCTCAGACATTATTCTTAATATGTTGATGCCAACCGCTATATTAGACAGGCCTACATATCCCCAATAACCTAGGTGAAAAAAATCATAAGCGTAGAGCTGAAACAACTTTAACTCTTGATTTAAACAGGGGGGCGTGGCTAGCAGCCGATGGACGCGGTCGCAGCCTAGCGAGGCTCCCGACCCTCAGCCTGAAATCCGCCTGAAATCCTGTCTCAGACCCGGGATCCCCGTGGAAATCGGGTCGATCCCGGAGCCAACCCTCAGGTCTGTTCCGGTTGGGTCAGCGCGCCGCAACACCAGGCATAGCGGGCGCTGAAGGGCACGGACCACCCAAGACGGCAGGGGATAAGATGGCGGCTCCCTGCATCGCAGCCGCTAGGGAATAGCGACGACCCCGTCCCTGATGTCCTGAGGCCACAGCGTGGCGCAGCGTACAGTGCTGGACTCGCGGGACACGGCGGCGGCCACACGGGGCATCGGCGGACCCTGAGGTCAGTGCGTGGTCCGCTCGGGAGCGGAGTGCTGGCGGGGCTCCGCCCACAACCACAAGGGGCTCACTCTAGGCCCCGGCTTTGAGGCCTACGACGTCCTGCAACGGCGCAATACCCCCGGAAGCGGCCGTGACACAGCGGGCCTGCCTTGAGGAGGCATACGGAGGCAACAAGAGTGGAGGGTGCTTGGAGGACGTCCAGCCTCGATCGGAGGGGACACTGCATGGCCCACCGGCAGGGCCTGTGACCTGATTGGGCGGCGGCACGGCCCGGACCGAGCGTGCAGGGTGCAATTGACTCCGCAAAGGAGGGGCATTGAATCAGCCCGGGACCCGTGGGAGACGGAGAGCCGGGACCGGAGGGAGGATTACGCCTGCTGGGGTACTGTGCATCTTATACTCACCACTCCGCCCCTGGCCCCGGGTTGTGCACCCCGGGTCGTCGGCGCTGCAGAACGCTGAGATGTGCTCCATGGAGCACTGACCGGACGACGGAACCGGCTGGTGGACCCCAGTGCTGACCCCTGACGCCCGGTCGCCGGGGGAAGCTGTAAGCCCTACCGGTTCACTGGCACCATTTTCGATCTCTGCAACGCGGCCCCCGGAGACTCGGCTCACCCCCCCTGACGACGGCTAGTAGTGTGACTACCTTGAGGTTGGTGGCAGAATATTGCGGGAGGCGTCGTTGACGTCGGACCACCCTGAGGGTCCTGAATTGCAGGGAGGAGCAAGATGGGAAAACCTAGAGGACCCAAAGGGGACGGGAGCCCAGCCATGGAAACACCAGACGACTCCCCGCAACCCCCCACGGAGCTCCAACTGATGCAGGACCGGATTCTAGACGCCATTGCTGCTACGAAGGAGGCCCTACATCACGATATTGGTCAGGTGGCGACGGGGCTGGGGCACCTGCGCGCAGATCACGCAAAGCTGCAGGACAGAGTCAAGGCCGCAGAAGTTACCCTGCAGGATATCGTACCGGCCCACAAATCGATGGAAGGGCGACTCACGGAGGCGCTGGAGAGGATACAGACCCTGGAGAAGAGAGCAGAGGACG
Source organism: Lissotriton vulgaris (assembly GCF_964263255.1). Taxonomy (NCBI): domain Eukaryota; kingdom Metazoa; phylum Chordata; class Amphibia; order Caudata; family Salamandridae; genus Lissotriton; species Lissotriton vulgaris. Next base: position 187,192 of record NW_028249570.1, on the reverse strand, counting down.
CTGAAAACCGCAGTCGGCGGAACAACGTGCGCCTGGTTGGCCTGCCGGAAAAAAAAGAAGGTACGGACATGGTGGGCTACCTGACCGACTGGCTAAAGACTGTGGTTGCCCCGGAGGGCTTATCTCCCTTCTTCACACTGGAACGGGCGCACCGCGTGCCCTCCCGACCCCCGCGCCAGGGTCTCCCGCCGCGCCCAGTGGTCATCAAACTGCTCCACTATAAGGACAGAGACTGGCTCCTCCAGCGAGCCAGGGAAGCGGGCCCATTCCAGGTGGACAATAGTAACGTCACACTCTTCCCGGACTATACGTTCGAAACTCAGAAACAGCGAGCCTCCTTTCTCTCCATCAAAAAGGAGCTACGCACCGAGGGACTGCAATACTCTCTGCTGTTCCCGGCCAAACTGAGAGTGATAGTGGACGACAAGGCGTTATTCTTTGAAACTTCGGCGGACGCCTGGACCTGGTGGGACACCTACAAGGCGGGCACGGATGGGGCTCGATTTAGGGCCGAGGAGGAGCGCCAGAACCATGCGACCAGACGATCGAGAAGACTCCGGGGACGCAACCGGGGAGCCAAGAAGCCTTCAACATCGCAAACTGAAGAAGAACGGCGAGCAGCGCTGCAGGCGGTTAAAGAGGTGTCAGGAACGGCGCCGGTCCAATCGGCAAGAGAATCAGCCTCGGAGGCCCTGGCCACGGGATCAGACACTGACTTCTCGGGGCTGGACGGGGCTAGGGGCCCGAAGGTCACCCCCCAGACTTCGGGGGAAATCGTTGGACCCTAACAGCTGTCCGCGGCTTCCGAGTGAAGGAACCCTGAAGGCGGCGCCCCCCCATGGACATTGGAACAGACTAATGTGAGACTTTTCTTTTATGAGTCGCATTGAGTATTGTGGGGCAGAGGGTTATGGGACCGAAGCTTAACAGGCCTAGGAGCCAGCTCACGCGCCACAGGGCCCATAAGGCCCCCGTGGTGATTACTACGGACTACAAGTTTACGTGAGCACGTTTGCTCGCTAGTTTGGATGGGTGCCTCTACTTCGCAGTTGAGTCCTGTTCTGGGGGAGGGGGGACCTGGAGTAGTTGGGGTGACTCGAGGTGCAGTTGGGGATGGGAAGTTGGGCGGGGGGGTGGGGTTGGGAGGTGGTGGGAAGGTGCCTGGTGTCCGGAAGCGTACGTTTATTGATTTAATCTGCACTGACTGGGGTGATGGCTGACATGGGCTCGTTGAAGTGTGTGTCCTGGAATGTGCGGGGACTGAATTCCATGACAAAACGACACAAAGTACACGCCTACCTGGTCCGCAGAGGGATACACATTGCCTTCCTACAAGAGACCCACTTGACTAAAAAGGAGGGCACCGCACTGCAGAGGAGATGGAGGGGTCACCTATTCCACACCACATACTCGGCATTTGCCAGGGGGACACTTCTATGGATCCGGGCGGGGGTTCCCTTTCAAGCTACTAGGCACACTATAGACCCAGAAGGGAGGTATGTGGCAGTTGAGGGTCTGCTCCGGGGCCGTCAGCTGACACTTTGCAGCGTCTATGCGCCAAACGTAGAGCAGGCATCATACTTCAATAGACTGACCAAACAGTTAGCCTCTTATTTAACGGGTTCAGTGCTGCTGGGGGGAGATCTCAACTCCGTGGCGGACGCCACCCTTGATAGGTCACACCCACCTCTACATGCATCCCCAGTTCACAGACTGGCAAAACACAGATCAAACTGGCAAGGGTTGTGGGACCTGACGGATGCCTGGCGCGCCCAACACCCAACAGACAGGGATTATTCCTTCTATTCGGGCCTGCACGACCTCCATGTTCGCATTGATGCGTTCCTATGCTCCCAATCGGTGTTGCCAATGGTTACTCGAACCGAATACCTAGCGCGCACGATTTCGGACCACAACCCCCTACTCCTTACATTTGCCTGGATGAACGAAGTCTCGCCAATCCCAACGTGGCGGCTTCATCCGGACACTTTGGACGATCCGCCGTTCAGCGGAGCGTTGGAAGGTAGAATCTCCCAATACTTTGCCGAGAATGAGGGGACTGCCTCTTCCAGGGCAGTGGAATGGGACGCGCTCAAGGTGGTAGTAAGGGGGCACTGTATAGGGAAGTTCGCGGGCGTACGGCGAACACTAGTCGAAGATGTGTACAAGGCCGAGCAAGCCTTGCGTGCGGTAGAGAAACAGCGGCCCAACCACCCCGACTTGCAGGATAGAGTAAGTTCAGCGCGGGAGGCAATGGCGGTAGAGGTGGAGCGCCTTCGCTGCTTTGACCACAAAACATACTTAACCAAAGCACTCGCCGAGGGAGATAAGACGGGGACGCTCCTAGCCTGGTTAGCAAACCCCAATAGGGGTGCTGCCCCAATATTATCTCTGACGGACGCGAATGGCACTGAGTGTAACACCCAGCCGGACATTTTACAATGCTTTAAAGCATACTACGAGCGACTGTATAAGAGAGGCCCGGTAGACCGACCCGAGGTGTTAGAGAGCTTGTTGTCTGAAATACAATTACCGTGCCTAGAACCAGACCAAGCGGAAGCCCTCGGGGGCCCAATTGACCTTGCGGAAATAAGGGGAGCCATAAAGAAAATGGCACGTAGGAAAACTCCAGGAGTGGACGGTCTGCCCATCGAGTTCTACGGTAAATACATTGATATCCTGGCCCCACGACTCCAAACCGTATACAATGAGGCGAAAGAGAGGGGGGAGCTGCCCTGCTCGATGCGTGAGGCGCTCATGATCCCCTTGCTCAAGCCACATAGAACCAGCTCTGACCCGGCATCGTACAGACCACTGTCGATGCTCACGACGGATTACAAAATCTTGAGCACTATACTAGCCACCAGGCTGATGGCCCATATGCAAGACTTGATCCACAAGGACCAATCGGGCTTTATCCCCACTAGAAATACGTCTCACAACATTCGTAGGTTGCTGAGGATAGTTGCGAACCCTCCACCGACCGCCAGAGCCCCGGTGGTGATGGCGATCGACATAGAAAAAGCCTTCGATAGCCTGGAATGGAGCTACTTGTACAGGGTGCTGCGAAGTTTTGGCATTGGGGATGAGTATGTGCGGTGGACAGAAGTGCTATATGCCTCGGCGGGAGCTAGGGTGCGGGTAGGAACATTGATATCGGATAGATATGCAGTGCATAGGGGTACTAGACAGGGATGTGCACTCTCCCCCTTGCTGTTCGCCCTCGCGATAGAACCCCTGGCGGCACTGGCCAGGAATGGTGACTCCTACCAAGGGCTGGAGGTGGACGGAATTCGTCATCACATATCATTATATGCGGACGACCTCCTACTGTTCCTGGAGAATGCCGAAGAGGCAGTGGAAGGGGCGGAAGATCTACTAGCGCGTTTCGGAGATGTATCGGGCCTGAGGGTGAACTGGGCGAAGACCTGCCTCTTTCCTCTCCGGAGGGCGGAGAGATGCCCCATGACCCGTCCCGAGCCCCGCTGGGAGCCAACCTGTTTGCCCTACCTAGGGGTGTACATTTACCACGATCCCACAGACCTGTTAGAAGGCAATATAAACCGTTGTATCCGAACGCTGCAGGGTAACATGCTTTTCTGGGCCACCCTCCCTTTGTCTATGACAGGCCGTGTCTCGCTGCTTAAAATGATCGCCCTGCCGCGATTGCTGTACTTCTTTCGAACCTTGCCTGTGTGGATACCGAGTGCCGTGTTTCGACGACTAAAATCCCAAGTGGTGTCCTTTCTGTGGGGAACTGGTAGGCAGAGAATAGCCTTGGCAACCCTGACCCGCCCGAAGAACGAGGGCGGACTCGCGGTCCCTGATTTCGAGTATTATTATTTGGCCGCCCAGCTGCAATTCCTCACGCAGGAAGTGGCTAGGGTATACCGAGGCCCGGAGCAGGAGAGGGACACTGGCACCCCTCGCCATGTGCTGGCGTACATCACCCTGCAGCAGAGGCTAGCACTCAGAGACCTGTCTCAAGAGGAACGGACATTGAGGCTCTGCTGGAACCGCGTGCAAAAGCGCGCTGGCCCCGGACACCCGTACGCACCCGAAATACCACTGGGCATGCTCACGGCGCTGCCACATGGCGGCGACTGGTCGAGCCTCCGGGGCTGGGAGGAGGCTGGCCTACAGGTGGTGGGAGACCTCTTTGCCGACGGGGTGCTCACGCCGTACCACTCCCTACAGGAACGATATGACCTCCCGAGAGGGGACTATCTACTGCACGCAGCTGTGGTACGAGGGATCCAAGCGCACTGGGGCGAGGGACTGTGTGAACCCGCGACGTCGCCACCATGTCAATATGCGATGATGGCCGCAGGAACAGTCAAGGCAGTCACGTGCCTACACTCCAGAATCCTCGAGAGCACCTTACGACCCCTTGCGCGCTTAAAGACCCAATGGGAGACTGACCTACAGAGGGAGATCCCGGATACGACGTGGGCCCAGCTGGTTCAGAGGCCCAGGAAGAGTACCAGGAATGCCCGGTTCCAATTGATACAGCTCTATATCCTTCATAGGGCTTACCTCACGCCGCACAAAATAGCGAGATACTTTGGAGCAGAAGACGCAGCGTGTCCTAGATGCGCACGCTTGGAAGCAGACTTGCTGCACATGCTAAGGGACTGCCCGCACCTGCAGGACTTCTGGAGGGACGTGGGCGATACCATGAACGCGGTCACAGACAGGGACTTACACTACGATAGCGCAACCACACTACTACACTGGTTTCCACACACACGTAAGAACAAATTGACAAGCAAATTCATAGACATGGGCCTACTCCTTGCGAAGAGGGAACTCACTAGGGGATGGAAAGCGAAGATGGCACCGACACATGGGAAATGGCTCACAGAATTCCTGAAATGGGCGGCCGCAGAGAGCACGATCAGGTATCAATTGGCTCGACGGGGGCCTGACGAGAAAGCCCAGGAAGCGGCACTAGCATGGGAAACTCTAGTCCAGGCACTTAGGGATAGTACAATAGAGAGCGAGGATGAGGAGGATGCAGAGGACCCTGGGGAACCTAGGGTAGCGGTGTCTACCACAACTCCCCCCATGGACACACACACTCCTTAGACATCTCAAAACTCCACAGGTCACCATCACACCTCAGAGTGCGGCAACCCAGACACCAGACACCATGGAACACCGGGGGTGGGGGGAGGGCTAGGGGAGGGGGGGGAGGGGGGTCGCAGTGTGTCATTGACGCTGAGCTATCAGTAGGAACAAACCGGATACTGGACAAGGGAGGGGGGTTGGTGAGGGGGGGGAGAAAAGTTAAAAGCAGATAGCGGTTGATCATTGGACGCGCCACCGAGTAGTGGTAGAGGGGGAGCGCTGGGTGAGACAACCATCACCCAGCCCCAGGCCCACGAGCAATGACGATGTCGGAACTTTGTTGTAGAAACTTTGAGAACTTGAGATCCCGCATATGTATACAAACGGAATGACTGTAATGCTTGTATTGAAATCTGCAATAAAAATTGTTTTACAAAAAAAAAACTCTTGATTTAAACAGACACTTGTATCCTATTTCCCCCCCAAGATATTAATGTTATTAGTCTCTATCTTTTATTTTATTTTTATCTTTACTTCTTGCGAGGAGTGTCTCTGATAGCAACCGTGCGGGCATCAAGTTCTACATGTTCCTCATGACGTGCTTTTTGATGACCCCTAGTTTCACGCAAGTAGTTGAGGTACTCTTGTGCCATGATTTCGGAGTAAAAGATTTTGAAGTTCCCATTTAAGCCAATCTTCAGGCGTGCTGGAAACATGAGGTATGCCTCACAACCTATGTTCTGGAAGGGGGTGATGAGCTGCCTCATTCGCCACCTTCTTTCCACGGTGGTATGGCAGAAGTCAGGACGGGCAAAAAATTCAACACCCTTGTAATTGCGTTTGGATTGGGGTTTTGCCTTGCTAATTATCTCTTCCCGTAGTAAAAAGTTTCCAACATAAAGTAATATAGCGCGAGGCTTACCCTGTGTCTCCTTCCGTGTCATAGGGAAACGATGTACTCTTTGTACCTCATGATCCAGATCCCATGAAGACAGCTCTGGGAAGGCACCCTTTAGTAGCTCAACAACAAAACCCCGGACATCGCTCCCCTCTTTACCCTCCTGAATTCCCAGAAGTCGAATATTGTTGCGCCTTTGTCTGTTTTCGAAATCCTCCAGTTTCCATAGCATATCGGCAGTCGTCTTGTCCTGATCTTTCCTAGCATCCTGAATTTTGATGAGGTCATCTTCCAATTTCCCCGTTCTGGTCTCCACTTCGGAAATTCTTCCGACCATTTCTTCATACAACTTATTAATTTTATGCAGAGAGGATTGTATTTTTTTATTTGCATGTCTAGCCCTCCTCCTTGCCCTTTGGCTCTCAGCACGAGCCTCTCCTTGCATTTGTTTTAAAGTTGTGCATAGGACTTCGAAGTTAGAGGCACCTCCCTCCGATTCCCGAAATGTAGCGTCATGAGAGCCTGTTTCTACATTTTCAAGCTCCCCCGTAGGTGGTACGGAATTCTCCATAGTGTTATCCCAGTCGAGTCTTTTTGCAACTGACTTCGTATTACCTCTGCGCAATCCCTTAGACAGTTTCTTTTGTCTAGAGTTATTATTAAGTTTATTAGATTTATTCTTAAATTTAGTATTTGCCACAGTTTTGTTGCTACCTATGGCAGCTGTTTTAATCCTTGTATGGGTAGTCCTTTGAACTGTTTCTTGAGCTGATTCTATTGGTTCTGTGTCGCTGTCAGTGGAGATTGAGGTACTTTCAGACTCAGTCCCTGATTCAATCACTTTATCCTCCATATCCGTACTCACTGTAGAGCCCGCTGATGTATCCAATTCTGAGTCTGACGCAGTCTCCAGGCTGCAGTTCTCGCTTTCGTCCTCATCATCTGCCTCATCGTTGCCAGTAAAAAAAACATCCTCACTAGGAGAGGCCGGTATAGATCCTTGTACATCAGGTATGTTCATATCATTTTCCTTACTTGAGTTTGCATTCATTTTTTCAACCAAGTCTGTATTTATGCATATTAAGCCCTTAGCTCGTATTTCTGTTACTTCTGCTACTTTTGTAGTTTCGTCATTTAATACCTCCGCTGTCTCAGGCTCAATTATGTTAATTATCCCTTTAGGATCGCTTACTTCGATTTCTGTATCCACCGCTAGTTTGTGGTATGTATTTGCCTCTTTAACTCCAGGAGCAGCGTCAATTGTGCCTTTCCCCTTTAAGAGGTTAGCTCCGCCCTCTGCCATCGCTGCCGTAAAGCCTTCCATTTCCGTGGGCTCTGTAACTTCAGACTGTGGTTGAGCCTCCAGCGCGCTGGTCACATTCCCAATAGCTCCCGACTGTCCGATCAGCTCCTTAACTACAGTAGGCTGTCTCTCTCTGCACAAAAATGCCAGCGTAGGAACCGTATTCTCACGCAATAATTCAGGCTGTAAAGTTGGTTGAGTGCTCGATGCGGATGCAAACGCAGGTGAGAACGTCTCCACAATTGTCGTTTGACTGAGTGCTATCTCCTTCCCTGACACCTCGCTGGCGGTGAGTTTTACATTATCCTTTCTCCTTACCGAGGCTGGGGCTGTCGACTTCTTCTTTTTTTCTGCATCTTTTTCACAGATTTTCCGCATTTTTATCTCCTTCGCCGCCTCTCGCCTCTGCTGTGCTTTAGACCTTACTTTCCCTCTCAAGTTTGTCGCAGGGGCTCCAGAGTTATCCATACTTCCATCTTCCTCCTCCTCTTCATTCCCCAGCCGTCTCGATCACGAGTTTTCTTCGGGGATCGTGCAAGTTTCGGAGCCATGGCTTTCAGGGCGTTTTTCCAGTGAGCACACCCAGATAGGAAGGAGCGAGTTATCAGAGATGCAATATATTCGAGCACAGTCCCTTCTTTTTTCTGGGGCAGGTCCCTTATTTGCAGAGACCAGGCAGTGAAATCTCTCAGCATTACCGCTTATCGCCCCTTATCACAGCATCATTGACTTCTGCCGAATTCCTGCGAGTATCAAGTTCTCCTTCCAAGATTGCAAAGTCGCAGAATCAGATAGCTCTAATTTCTGGGTCATAGAGCCATAGCGCATCAGTAGACTTCAGTAAGCATACAAGCAGCAGATTCAAGGCTGAGGATGCACAAATGAGCACATAATTCAGAAAAGGTTACTCTGCCATCAGGAGAGAGTCAGGACACGACCTTCCTCTACGGCGTCTCGGCGGCCATCTTTCCCCTCCGTCTGAGCCTCTCTTTTCCTCAGCTGCCGACTACGCCAATGTAAGATTCAGGTTTAAAAGAAGGATGAGGCAGACTCAGGATTATAGTTGAAAGGACGCTTAGGTTTATTCCAGGAAAAAGAGACACATCCAGATCCTATCCTAGTCCAGAGCAGCTGTTGGACCTGTCCGCAGCCTTTGATACCGTGTCTCATAACATCCTTCTCAGCCGCTTGCAGGGAGTTGGAATTCAAGGCTCTGCACTATCATGGTTGGAGAGTTCTCTTTCCGGGAGATCAAAATCTATCAGCCTGGGCCCCTTTCGTTCCATCTCAAGGGCGCTCACAAAGGGGGTGCCACAGGGCTCATGCCTTAGTCCAACATTGTTCAATGTGTATGTGGCCCCCCTTGCTGAGATTGTGCGGAAATATGGGTTCATACCGGTTTCCTACGCAGATGACACCCAGCTCCTCTACCCTTTTAACTCCCTTGGCCCCAAAGTCAAGGAGAACTTTGCCGAGGGTATGAGGGCAGTGTCACATTGGATGGCTGTGAACTGCCTCCAATGTAACGTGACCAAAACAGAGGTCATGCTCTTTGGCAAGGCGAGTCTCCTTTGGTCCCCAGACTGGTGGCCAATAGATCTGGGCCCAGTACCTACATCCAAACCCCACGTAAAAAATCTAGGGGTAAAGTTAGACCAAAAGCTGACCATGAAGGAACACACCAACTACATCGCAGGGTTGTGTTTCCACACCATCGGCCTACTTAGACGTGTCTTCCCGTATCTCCCTGCCATCTATAGGGAGACACTTGTACGGGCCCTGGTGACCAGTCGTCTGGACTACTGTAACGGCCTGCTGACATTAGCAAACGCAGATGCTGTAGGTCGTTTGCAGGTAGTCCAGAACACAGCAGCAAGACTGGTCATGAGTGCACCAGCCAGGACTCCCTCTAAACCACTGCTGAAGGAACTGCACTGGCTTCCCATACGGCAGCGTATCAATTTCAAGATATGCTGCACGGTTCACAAATGTCTCTACGGAGCAAGCCCTAAATATCTGTCTCAATCCCTTGAGCTGTATCAGCCCAGCAGGTCTCTCCGCTCTAGCAACCAAGCCCTTCTAACGCCCCCGGCAACTAAGAAATACAGACAAGGAGATCGTGCTTTCTCCGCAGTTGGACCTGCTTTATGGAACAAACTTCCCACTGATGTAAGAATGACTGCCAACCACCTGTCTTTTAGAAAGACACTAAAGACCATTCTGTATCAAGAAGCATTCCTGTCTAGTTAACTTCTATAATACACTACCTGTCGTTCTATAGCTGGCAAAGCGCGGAGATACCCTTACGGGATTGATTCCTGCGCTATAGAAGAAATTAAAATAAAAAATAAATAACAGTCTCTGCTTCAAAAACATATATTCTAATCACTGTGGTTACAACATTGATTCTATGATGTCACACTGTGCACTCCACAGCTAATCCTGAGAGTGAAGGATGCTACACAAGCCTATTGTACGTGTGAGCTCCCAACGGGTCAGATTGTGACCTCCCATTTGTTGCCCTTAGCCCATATTCTAGGCATAGGGATTTCAGCTGGACTGCCAGTTGGGGTCACTTCTTTACAGGCGGTAGATTCAGCGGAGGGACTCCCTGTTTTGAATCGTCCTCTTCTAGGTCCATCATATCATCAATGGCAAGAGGTTCGAGCGTACAGTTGAAGTCTCCCACTACCATGATATAAGTATTGGAAGGGCAGCGGGAGAGTTCAGCTTCCAGGCATCTGATGATGGGTGATTGTGCGCCACCTCTTGTGCCACGCATGTAGACGTTAAAAATCAATAGTGACCTCCTGCTCGAATTTTCTTTCTGGGTTAACCTTAGAAGGTCAGGACAGTTGCAATCAATCTGTTGGACTGTACAGTCCAGTGCAATGTTGACCCAGATCAATAGGCCACCAAATTATGCATGCATTGGTGGTCCTCATTCAAAGCCCTGCATACGTGCTGGGAGGCAGGCCAATAGAACTCAGGGTATGGCCTCAAGAGTTATGTAGAAGGGCAATTTCATCTATGGAGTCAACATTAGTAGCCAACGCCTGTGATACAATTAGTCATTTAAAAACCTGTTGGGCAAGCTTGATGATTTGGAGTGTGAAAGAGCTGTACAGTACCTCAGAGAGGCCACAATGAAAGCAGGATTTTGTTTAGTACAGCCAAAAAAACTTCATATGGGATATGACGCAAGCATTGTAAAGTCTAATCTATGCGCTGGGAATTGTGGTCAAATGGGTGACTTTTATCAACTGGTTTTGCCCGAGGCTGCTTCCCTTTTGGGAATATGTTATGACTCGGATGTCTATTGTAAGTGACCATAATTTAGACTTGGATCCTAAATTTATTCTCACTGGGATATGGGATGGAAAAGTAGGGGTTGTCCTTGGATGGAATAGGCACGACGGGGATAATAGTGAACTAGCAATATGAATAGAATCATTAAGAACCATAGAATCACTAAATGGAATCAAAGCCAGACATGAGAGAGACTCTGCGTCAGTAGGTCTGATGGGAGCTGGGAGAGGGAGGTGGAGAATGGAACTGATAATTTCTTGATGTTTTTTTTAACTTTTTACTGAGCAGAATCACATACAAAATCCATGGGATAACATTGGAAAACGTACAAAACAAATAAAGTAATCAGTAAATATTTTGTTTCGGCCAAGGGCCATAAAAGTTTCATAATGATACCAACATTCATAACACAATGTAAAATGCATCAAGCAATGTATATAAATATTTTCAATAAAATAATCCTCAATCTTGAATAAAAATGTAAACCAGGCACTATACATTCCATTACATCCACCCCAATGACTACTCTTTTAAAATTTGCTAAAAACTTTGTATAATACAATAAAAGAAGAGAGAAAAAAAGCTGATTATTTCATTCAATCACAGTACTCTCCCTGTTATGAGTACATTAATCATCACATCAACATCACAGATTTAGGCCCATTTTGTTTCTTAATAGTCCCAATGCAAACAGATATCTGGATAGGGCAAATATTACATTCGGTGCAGTGCTAGTTGTTAATACCTTCAGTGCCTCGTGGCAGGGGCGGCTCTAGGCTCATGGTGGCCCTGGGCAGGGAGCATAGGTAGGGGGCCGCTTGGCGGGGCGGAGAGGGGAGTCCAGTGAAGAGAGGGGGGGGGTCAGGGAGTTTGGAAGTGGAACAGAGCCGGAGGCCGCCAAATCCCTGCCAGGGGCCGCCACGCAAATATGTATCCATCCTCAGAGGATTATTATATTAAGGATATATATGGGCGTGGCGGCCCCTGGGGTTTGGTGGCCCTGTGCAGGTGCACAGCTTGCACATGCCTAAGGCCGCCCCTGCTCGTGTTGATCCTAAATCCCAGTGAGTTGCACAACGGTCGAATCCATTTGCTCCTTGTCCTGCCATATGCCGGGCAGAAGAATAGGATATGAGCTGTGTTTTCCGTGGACCTAAAATTACGTGTAATGCATAAAGTGCTGCAACGGTCTCCATTCCCTCCCTCTCCTCCCCCCCCCCCCCCTTCCCCCTTTGCTGTATGGCTCTTGGTCTGTACAATGTTATACCTTAGCTTCAGATACAGAGTTCTTGCTAAATACGGTTGTACATTATCGAGAAATTCTTCAAAGCTCGAATTTGGTTTCTTAGATAGGAGTTGTTATTCATCTTCCCAGTTTTGGGTCGCAGTGAAGTGCATTCAGGGTATGTAGCCAAAATGTTCTGTTTAATATATCTCTGCAACTAGACGTTAGGCTATGTGGCTCTGTCCAATGTGAACTGAGACCTAGCTCTATGAGCCATTTCTTTAAAAAATCTTAGCCATGGGAAGGTGAGACATATGTCAATAGCCAACAGTTCACTTACACCTTCCCTATACACCACTAATTCCGGTGTTGTCCACAAGCGTATCCAATATAGCAATGGTTGTAGTGTTACAAAACAAATAAATAATCATCAACTTTGTTTAGCATGATTTATATACAATTTGGGACCAAACACTGTTCAAGAGAGGCTAAACTTACAAAATATCAGTATTTTACACATATAAAATGATAAATAGCATTTGTGCCTGCCTCGGACTCCTACCTAGGGTGAGAAGAGGGCCATATCCTTGAGGTGGCTAAGATATTCTTCCCCTTTTTTTTAAATTCAAAACTGTATAGCAGCAAACAAAAAGTGCAATCATGCCTAAAATCCAGAAGCTAATATAACCATACCAGGCCTAGCTTCAGACATTCATGAAAAAACAGCCATCGGAATTATTCACGATATAATATACAATATATAATCAAGAATAGCCAGTAAAAGTGCAACCATGCTGTGATAAATTACATACTCAGCTACAATAATAAATGTAAGGATATGATAATACCTACAAAGCATAACGTTGAGGACTACCCTACTATATTGGCATCTTCTATTGCCTCCAAAAACTGTCACAAGGCAGTGAATCTTTTACTACCCCCCACCCTTTTCACATATGCCTCTTCAAACGTTTTTATTCAGTTAATTTTATTGATCCACTCTTGATACACGGGTACTCTAGATGACTTTCAATTCTGAAGATCAAATAACGAGCTATTACCCCCAGGTCCCTCCGTCCTCGACACCTTCATAATAAACATGTGGAGATGTCCATCTCCCGACAGAAAAAAACAACAAGAGGCATGCTGGGACACTAATACTGCCCCTCCCCCCGGGAGTACATAAGCAGTACTTACCCAGCAGACCTCCTGTTCTTTTTTTCTGTCTGTCGACAGAGTTGATGGTGTGCTGGTGCTGCTCCTGCTGGGCTTGAGTGGCGGTGCTTCTTTTCTCCCCCCCCCCGCCCTGCTGCCTGGCTGTGTGGGCGTGGGGTTCCCTGGACTGCCTCCTGGCCTGCCGGGCTTGCTTGGAGTCAGTCTTTCTCTGGAGCCGGTGCTTTGCTGTGTGACCCTGCACCTGCCGGCCCTTTGTGGCTGGTGCTGGAGTTCCCGGTTGCTTCCGGGTCGCGGGCTGGGCTTCCCGAGCCTGGCCGGGGAGCCCTGCCTTGCTGGATGGGCTCCTGATGGACTTCTGCTCGGCGGTGCTGTGGGGGCCTTGTTCCTGGGGTTGGCCCCCACTCCTGGTGAGTCCCGATTTCGGGATCCCTTTTTTCTTCTGCCTGGCGCTCTTGTCCTGTTTTCTTTCTTTTTCAGGGGCCCGGCGCTGGCTGCAGCAGGCTCCTTGCCTCGCTTCTTGGGCTCTCAGTTCGCTGCACTTCTCTTCCTGCCCCGGAGGGCGGGGGGGGGGGGGGGGCTGCGGGGTCCCCCGCTCTGCCTCTGGTGTCATCTGCGGTGTTTGCGATTCTTACTCTGGGAGTCTCGTTCCAAGACGGTGATTTCTCATTGAAACAGTGACGTAATTGGCATGTGGATGTCTGTGTTGATTTACTTTCCTCACTTGCGAGAGTGCCCTGCATTCAGTTCAATGCGCTACCAGAACGTGCTTTAACTTTGTGGATTGTTGACGCCCACAGGCCTATTAAGGCTTCCCACACAGCGCAGGTGGCAGCGCTGGTATGTTTCCTGTTGCTGGCATGCGGGGGCCTCTGCTGTCTGGTTCGGGGGCCGCCTCTGGTGTCCTCTGCTTCATTCCTGTCATCTCGATGTAGGGATTGTGCCTGGGGTCCGGGGCTGTGTTTCTTCATTCCCTGTGGTTCCATGGGAGCTGTGTGGGGGACGTTCCTTTTTTTTGGGGTCTGATGACTCAGTGGACTGATGCTTCCACTGCTGGGTCCTGTGTTGGGTTCTTGGTCTCTGGTTCAATTCCCAGCGGCTCCGCTCGGCCTTTCGTCCATCTGTGTTCGATGTGCTGGGCCATTACCTGTTCCCTGCCCAGTTGGCTGTTCTTTTCCCCGCCTTGCAGATGTGCTCGTGTTTTTCACTTTCTGTCTGTGTGGTTGGAGATTGCTGAGTGTTTGTGCCTGTTCCCTCGGTTTGGTGTCCTTGGGTTACATGATGCATTTGTTTTTCGGCGCCTAGTTCCCCGGTGCTGGAGTGAACGTGCGCTTTCCACATGCATTTGTTTTGGTGCATTGTTGTTTCTACATTTTTCTGACGTGCTGTAGTCTTGTGCGCTGGGTGCCCTGTTTCTTTCCTGCAGTGTCTCGTGGGGTCTGTGGTGTATGTCTTGTTTTTTCCCTCCATGTTGCGGTGGGGGCCTTGTTGAGCTGTTTGCCCCCCGCTCTGGTTGTTTTCACCCCCTTTTTTCTTGTCGGTGGACCCTGTTGGCCTGCTGGTGTCTGTCCTGGAGTGGTGACGGGCGGACCTTCTGTTCCATGCCTTGTTCCTGCGTCGGGTGCCTCCTGGGGGTGCCGAGGTTTGTGCTGGGGCCTCTTGCTTGGGGTGCCTGTGTTCATGCTGTGCTTCGTCCCTTCTTCCTTAGGGGTGTCCTGCTGCCTCTGGGTGCCCCGCGCTGCTTGCTTCCTGTCTGGAATGGATGGCGGATGCTTCTGTGTGCCTTTGGTCGCTCGGACGTCCTGGTGCTCCTGGGCTCCCTGTCCGCGCCCTCCCCACCTGTGATGCGGGGGTGTCTGGTTGGTGCTGGGCGGTCGGGCGCTGTGGTTCCTGTGCTCCTCTTCTTGGCCTGTGTGGTTCGGATTTCTGTTCCGGGCCTGCTGCCTTGCCGCTTGCCCCGGCTCTCGTCTGTTTCTGGGTTGGGGCTTGCCGGGGTCTTCTCCCTTTTGGTGCACTTCGGGTGGTACCCCTGCTCTTGGCCGCTCGTGCCTGTGATTTCCTTTCGGGCTCTGTTGAGGGGTTTCCTCTCCAGTGAGTTGTTTGCTGGTTCCCTGTGCTGTTGGCTTTCGCTCTTCTGTTTGTGGTCTGCCTGGGGTTGGCGTGGGTTCCTGTCGCCTCTGTGATGGCTGGTTCCTTTTCGCTGCTCTGCTTTTGCTTGCTCCTGGGGTTCCCTGTGTTGTTGGGGTTTTTCCTGCGTGCTTGCTTGCGCCTTGCTCTCTTCTGCATGGCGTTCCTCTCTTCTTCGGCGACGGCCTGTGAGGGGTGCGTTCTGTTCCCCCTCTTCTTCGGGCTGCCTGCCCCACCTGGTGGTGAGCCGGTGTTCCGGCTCCTCGGACCGCTGCGGGGGTGTGGTGCCTCTGCTCTGCTTGGGTGTCCTGGTTCTTCGCTTCCTGGCCTCTGTGTGGTTGGTCGCCTTTGGGGCTCCTGGTTCCTGGTCCTGTTCCTCCCGTCCCTAGGGCTGTGCCTGGTTCCGTTCCTGGTGCTTGCCTGTGTCTTGCCGGGGGCTCTTTGGGGTGGTCTGTCCCCTCTGCCCGCAATTGGGTGGCTTGTGCTGCCTTGGGCGCGGCTGTTCTGATTCGGCCCTGCCTGCTCCTGTCCTCGTCTGTTCCCTGCTTGGTGCCTGTTTGTGGTGCCTGCCTGGGTCTTCCTGTTGGTGTGGGCTTCCCTTGCTCCCGCTTGGGGCTTCTGGTGTTGTCCGGGGGCTTTTCTGTGTACTTGGCCTGGATGCTTCTGCGCTGGCTCCCCCTGGGCTAGCTTTTGGCTGTCTGCCCCTCCTGTTTCTGCCGGGGTGCCTGACGGGTTTGTTCCTGTTTGGGGCCTCCGGGCTGCTGCCGGTTCCTGTCATGCCTCCTGTTCTCCGGGTTGGTGTGCTGTCCCCGTGCTCCGCTGTCTGCTCTGTGTTGACTTGGTCAGGCCGGGTTGGTCCCTGCCTGGTCTTCTGGGGCTGCTGGGGGCGTTTGGCTTCCAGGTCCGTCTCCTGTTGGGGGTGTTTGCTCCCTGTGTTGTTCTGGTCTCGTCTGGTTCCCTTGGTGGGTGCCTGGCTGAGGTTTTGGCTGGGGCGTGCCGCTCCTGCTTGTTGGGATCCTTTTTGGGCTCTGCTTCCCTGCTGGTGTCCCTTTGGGTCCTGGCGGGGTGTTCTGCGTTGGGTTCGCTTCCTGGTGGTTCCTTCTGGCCCTTCTCCTGCTGTTGGTTTCCTTCCCGGGCTTGTTTTCCCGGTGTTGTGAGCCTGTGTGGGGTTCTGTGGCTACAGTTCTGCCTGCTTCTTGCTGGTTGTGTGTGGTTTCGGGCTGTGCCTTCTGGGTTTTCGGGCTGTGCTGTCCCTTTTTGGCCTGCTCTGGGGGTTTGTTGCCGGCCTTTCCGGGTTGTTTCCTGGTTCTGTGGTCCTGGCTCGCTCCTTCCTCCCTTGCTTTCCTGGGCTTTATTCCCGGTGTGGGTCTGTTTGGTTGCCCCTCCTTCTGTGGTTGGGGTGCTGTTCTGTGGTGCTCGTGCCTCTGCGGGTCCCTCCCTCCTGGCTGCGGGTTGTCTGTGGTTTCCTGCTGCTTGGTCCTCTGCTCTTCTTCTGGGGTTTGCTTGGGCCTGCTGTTCCTCCTGCGTGGTCGGGTTGCTTGGCTCTGGTCCTGGCTTCCCGGTTCTGTTGGGGTTTGTTGGCCTCTTTTGCGGTTTTCTTGGCTCCTCTCCGGCATTGCTGGGTTGGGGCCTTGTGTTTGTGGTCTGGGTGCTGTGCTCCCTGGACTTTCTTTTCCCGCTGCTCCTGTCCTTGCTAATTGCCTGGCCTGGGTGTGGGGTTCCTGTGTCTTTTGGGCGCCTTCTTTGTGCTGCCCTCTGTGCCTCGTTGGCCGGCTGCTGGGGTTTTCCGGTTGCTCTGTGCTCCCCTCCTGCCTTGTGTTCCTTCCCTTTGGGGTGGGGGTTTTCTGGGCTTGAGGTCGGTTTCTTTGTTCCCGACCTGGTTGTGTTTTCTTTGTTGCTGGTTTCCGGTCTTGTTGGCCTCTCCTTGTTTGGTGGGCTTTCGG
This sequence comes from Lissotriton vulgaris, assembly GCF_964263255.1. Classification (NCBI taxonomy): domain Eukaryota; kingdom Metazoa; phylum Chordata; class Amphibia; order Caudata; family Salamandridae; genus Lissotriton; species Lissotriton vulgaris. The sequence goes on along the minus strand of NW_028249570.1, from coordinate 170,144 downwards.
CTGGGTTCTGGGGTTCCGTCCTGTCCCTGTCTTTGGGTCAAGTTATCGGTCCTGTTCGGCTCCTGAATGCTTGTTGCCTCCTGGGCCTCCTCGGGGGGGTTTCCTCCTCTGTTCTCTTGGGCTCGAGTCCTTTCTTTTCCGGCTTTGGTCGTGTTTTCTGGCCTGTGCTTCTCCTTCCTTTTTGGGCTGGGTGCTTGTGCCTGCGCTCTGTTGGCCGTTCCTTCTGTGGCTTCTTCCGGGTTGTCTCGTCTTCCTGGTGGGTCTGACGGCCCTGTGTGTCCTTCCTACTGGTTCTGACCTGGACGGTCTTCTCCGGTGGGTTGTTTTGGCTGGTCTTGGTGTCCTGGTCCTGGTCCCGGTGCCGGTTGCCTGTTTTTCGGGTTGGCGGCCTCCTTTCTTTGGAGCCCTGGCCTTGTTTCTTTCTCCCCGGTCCTTGTCCCTGCGGTCTTGTTCGGGGTTGCGGGCCGGGTGTTGCCTGCGGTCTTCCTTTCCTCCTTCTCGGTGCTCCCTTGGGTGGCTGCTTTGTTGTGGTTTCCTGGGTGTGCTTTTTCATGCGTAAGGCCGGGTTTCTGCTTTGGTATTCTCCACATGTTTATTATGAAGGTGTCGAGGACAGAGGGACCTGGGGGTAATGTCCTATTACATATGGTAATCTTCATTACTCCGGGTCCCGTAGTCCTCGACACCTTCATACGCCCCTCCCTCCCTCCCGGGCGGCCGGCCTTCCTGTCTGGGCTTGTTAGTACAGGAGGTCTGCTGGGTAAGTACTGCTTATGTACTCCCGGGGGGAGGGGCAGTATTAGTGTCCCAGCATGCCTCTTGTTGTTTTTTTCTGTCGGGAGATGGACATCTCCACATGTTTATTATGAAGGTGTCGAGGACTACGGGACCCGGAGTAATGAAGATTACCATATGTAATAGGACATTAAAGAGGATATTACGATAATCGCCTGACCCTCTTTACCTATCGGTGTGTTCTGCCTCTGTTGAAAAAAGCTAAAAAGTGCAACTAACACCAGCCTACTATCCTACACTAAGGGCAGACAAAACCTGTTCCATAAACGAAGCCACCTCTGGGCCCGTAAAAAATATATGAAATCAGCCGTCGGGCGTCCATCCCTACCTGCAACGAAAATATCGATCCTCCGAGTAGGAGAAATTCTATGAAGTATAGTATGCCCTCCAGATGGATAAAAAGGACATCCTCTTAAAATTTGCTGCTCTTAAGACCTCATGGCCTAATAATGATATCAATTGCCTCTCTGCCTCTGAGAAAGTGCACTGGGTCGACTGGCTAATTTTATCAAAAAAACTTCTCACCGGGTGGCTCTCTCCTTGATTCCATAATCATTTATGCCATTTGCTGATCCCCCTGAGTTTTGTCGAGAACAAGGCAGGTAATGCAGGTCGAGAGGGTGAAATCCCCCCCAAAAAAAGCTTACATCGATCACCACATCTTGCATAAAGATCTTGCCAAGTAATATTTTTTACTCTCACCAAAAAGTGTCCACGATTCTTTGAAACCATCCTCATTCCAAAATCTTAAATGTCTGCATAATATTTTTAGACCTAGATATTTACATTCATTAAGCTGCACATACTCCTATCCTGCTGATATACTTTTGGATAAATAAAATGCTGAAAGTCTCACACCAAATTCCTGGACAACTTTATACTTGTTTTCTTTGGCCGTCTTGATAAATCCTGGGACCTGTTGTCCTGCCCAAATCCAGTATTTGTAAAGCGCAAACTACTCACCCCTCCGGGGCTCAAGGTGCTGGGGCCGTTAGTAATATTAAGTGAGCTATTGCCCAGAGTCACATGGTGCTGAGCTGTGCTGCCGCAGTGATCGAATCGCGAGGCCTGAGTTCCGGAGTCAGCCACCCTGGCTGCTGCACCACACCTCGCCTCCTGCACCATTTTTTCCAAGAAAAAATATTTTGGAGACTCATTCGCTTCTATGGATCGAACTAATAAATTGATACGGGAGGCTTCATAATAAATACACATCTGAGGCAGTGCCAACCTGCTGTGGTTTGTATCGTGTTGCAGTACTGAGAGTTTAACCCTTGAGGCCTTCTTGTTCCAAACAAAACGTTGAACAAGTGCCTCAAGTTCTTTAAATAAGCCTTACTGGTTTTTATCTGCACATTAGTAAAAAGAAATTTCAACACAGGTGAAATAAACATTTTAATAAGGACTGCCTTTCCTACTAATGTAAGGTGAAGAAGCACCCATTTATCCAATTGGTCCTTGATCTTCTTCATCATCACCTGATAATTTAATTGGAAAAGCTCAGAATAACGATTTGTGACATATATATCGCTAAATACCTAATCGGATTAAGAGAACAAGCCTGCTGCTGCAGGGTAGAGTGGAGATTACTTCTAGAGGTATTAAACAACAGTTCAGTTTTGTTCTGGTTGATTTCATATCCCTGCTCATTTGGAACTGCTCAAACTCTTCCAGGATCTTTTGTATGTTCTGCTCTTCTGGTCTACGGTAAAGGGTGATGTCAAAATGCAAATAATTTTTATTTTGACATCCTTGGTATTGGTACCTCTATCCCCATATTCTCCTGAATCCTGACTGTCAAGGGTTTTATAAAATATGTAAATAAACCTGGGGACAAAGGATATCCCTGGCGTGTCCCCCTGATTATATATACTATCCCTGCTAGATCTGAATTTATTATTACCCTTGCCTGAGCCCCTTGATAAAGATTTCGGAGCACTGCAATAAATTGAGACAGAAAACCAAACCTGATTAAACAGTAAAAAGAGTGTCCCAGTTTACTAGGCCAAAAGCTTTCTCCACATTGACCATCATTTTTACTGCCAAAGTGTGGTTTACCTCAAAATAATTCAGTGGGTGTGATAGAGCGCGCAGGTCACCCGACCAGCATTGTTACCAAATATGCACACTTGGGCCCATAAAATATAATTTTCGTAATACTTTAATCCGGTAACCCACACACTACTATCAGCAGTTCGGTTCCTTTCCGTTTTAGTTCCGTGTACCTGACTTACCAATCCTCGTTTCAGGTACCTAAGATCACAATGGATCGAGGAGCTAGTTGTGGAGAAAATAGACAACACAAATACCATATACCATTTCAATTTCTTTTATACTCTTATAATAACCACAAACGCAAGGAGTTTCAAAAACCTTTATCTAGTTATCGTTTTCTTCAGTTTCCATGAGCCACAGGATAATACAAATCAAACTATCTATTACTAAGATTAAGAAAACAGTATAACAATGAATCAAAGTGAGAAACATTTTAGAAAGTAAAAATAAAGGGAAGGGAAAATAAGGCACACGCTATGTTTAGATCAACAGACTTTCATAACTTTACTAAAGGCGGGTAGGAAAAAGGGAACATACTAGTCAGAGCCAACTTTCAGTTATCACTAACGGTCTATAAGAAACGAAACTCATGCAATTTGACTTATCCAGATGTGCTTATTCTCTAAAGGGAGGGTAAGAATGGGACAAACTATATATGCATATGATTCTGAATTCGACTAAGGGTAGGGAAAGAATGGAACATGCTAATGCATCAGCTATACGAGAAACTTATTTGTAGAGGAAAACAGGGTAAAGGACAAATAGGTAATGTGCTTTATTCGGCAAAAGGAGAACAGTTTAGATAGACTAATACTCACGCAACATTATATTTACCTAGGACAGAATGAAGACCAACCCTGGCCATGGGTCGGTTGGAAAAGGCGGGAAAGGACCCTCAAGGACTTAGGCTGCCAGTAGGCGAGCAGGTACAGCTCATGGACAGTCGGGACAGGATAACCTCAGGATTTGGATTAGGACTGGGCTCACCAAAGGGTACGACCAACACCTGCAGCTTCCGATGCAACGCCTGCGCTACCCCCTCTCTGCAAGGAACTGCCAATAACCCCGATTGGGTTCTCGAATCTCCTAGCAAAAGTGCTTCGCCGGCACTTAGGTTTGCCAAACTCCGACTGAGTCTGGGGAAATTACGGACAGAGTGCTCCGCAGCTCTCTGTACCAATCACCTATAGAGTTCGTTGGGTCAGTGACAGGTCAGCTATTCGGACAAGTCGGACAATTTCTCTAGCTAAACCTAGGCAAATTATACTGTTTTCGGGACAATGTACCACCCACAAATGTTGCAAGTGAAAGGTTCCCTAATTTCTGATCGGGCAAGAGAGGAGGTTAGGTCATGGTACCTCCTAAAATTTAGACTTTCTCAGACTTAATATTCATTTTCGAACCCATCCCTTACATTCCAGTTCCCATGGCAAGAGAGGTTTCAGCAGACAATGGGGTACACAAAACTTAATACATTTGCCGCCACTGCAGGTAAATGTTCAGCTTCTTCAGCTAGGTCAGAGAGCAGGTTCCCATGAGCATCTTGGCTTTGGCTGCCAGCTGGCTCGGTTCCACTGCTGCGTGACTTTCTTTTCCCCCGTCACATGACTGGTTCTATTCAGACTTCAAGATGGAGTAGCGGTGCTTCCCAGACCCCCCCCCACCCCCGAGGATGGTACATGAAAAGTAAGCAAAAACAATTTAGAAACACAGAAAAAATGAATACACTGTATACCGTGAATGGCTATACTACATTCCTTACTATATAATAACTATAGCGTTAGGAGTTAAGCAGAAAAAACGACTTTGCTAAAGCAGCAGTGCAAGCACGGAGCATGTGAAAAACAAAGCGGCCATATTTAGCAATACTGTGCATGAGCGACAAGTTCCCTCCAGAACTGCGAGTGCGTCACATCACGTGGGTATGACCGACGCATGCGCAGACTAGATTCCTGCAAAGCAACAACCATATTATTAGCAAGCATCATTATTATGAGTAGACATATAGGCAAGCGTCACTGGGACACCCCCGTTTAGTGTAAAAAATGCAATATTAGAAAGACAAAACATATTGAATTAGTTTCATTAATGTTATTCGAGGTTCTTGATACAAGCAAGTCGCGTCACATGCGAATACTTGCTCCATCAATCCCCTCTTTGATAATATTTACTATCATCACTATAACTGGAACCAGATGCCAACTTGTCACATGTCTTGCATCTCAATCTCTTCAATCATTCGATTCATTTTCTCTTTCGTTTCTTTATTAGGGTGAGAATTTTTCATCTTTTTATAAATTTGATTATTCAGTTCCTCCAGTTCCAATTCATCCACATTCCTCTTCACTCCTCTCTTATTCACAGTATACTTTTTCTGATGTTTGCGACATTTACAACAAATGAATATAAGAAACACTACTATACTAATGCCCATGATTGGCAATAATATTTTACTCAACAAACTTTTCCCTAGGTTAGTAAACCAATGACCTACAGAGGAAAGACCATCTGTTAGTCTCTTCCAGGCACTGTCAACTTCCAGTGATTTGAGCTCTTTTTCCAAATTTGGAATATTCCTCACATACCTTTTGATCTCCACACTTTTGTCAGGTATGTAGGTGCAACAATGTTGCGCTTTCAACATTCTACAGACTCCGCCCTCTTTTGCTAATAAGGTATCAAGAGCAAGCCTGTTTTGTAAAACCATAGATCTGATTGCAACCATCTCGGTATTGACCATCAGGAAACCTCCAGCAGTGTCAGTAGATAACCGATTCACTACTGTTGACAATTTGCAAATTCTCTGTGTATTCAGAGTCACTCCCACTGCAGGTATCAATGCACTAAAAATATCTCCCACTATTTCTCCAGCACTCTCTCTCTCTTTGTGCGTGCTAATTTTTTAGTCTTTTCAATGCTTCCAGTGTTTTTTCCCACATGGTATATCTTCGGAAAGACAATACCAAAGTAACAACTTCCGTACCAATGGTCCGGCAATTTGAAGTAAGCCTTGTTTCTGCATATAAAATAAATTCCAGGAAACACGGGCTCTGACCCATCTTTGAATCCCCAACCCCCAATTACCTTGTAATTATGTTCGCACTCACTGGAACCAATGAATATGTTATTATAATAACTAGTCATTTCTCTATGAAGACAAAGCTTCCCTTTCTTTTCGAAATCCAGCAACAAGGCAGCATTATCTCTACCATTTGAGGTACTTTCTATATTTTCTGCCCATTTAGGAACTTTCTGCGTTTTATCTTTGGCCTTTCTTTGGAAGCTTTCTCTTCTTTTTTCTACCATATCTAAAAATTCTTTCTCCTTTTGATGTAGAGAACAAGTCAGGTTATTCTTGTGTGCGTCATCTATGTTAATTTTTCCTACAGTTAGAAAATAATCACCCATATATTTAGCTACATCTCTAGTCGTATGTACAGAATTCAGAGTCCTTCTAACAGGAAGTTCAGAAAAAGTCACGTCAAAGTTTGAGTAGTAATACTGTAACGGTCCTCGTCTGTAAAATAGGCTAGTCAATATACTACAGGAAATTCCATAGGTCAAGGGTAAGTGGTGGTAAGTCACACCTTCAGCTACTGAAGGAGGTAGCTTCATACAGACATAACAGTCATCTATCTCCATTGTCTCTACATAATGTACTAATAGATTCGCAAAAACATTTGAATGAGTTTTGTTCCGGATTTTATTGAAGTGTAAGTCTTCCTCATCTGATGCTTCTAAGTCTAGTTGTGTCTGTTTCAAGCTAAGTGGTCTGTCTAATGCATTTATACTTTGTGGAGTGTTTCTAGTATGTGATTCTACAGTGTCGTCCGGTAAATTATTATTGGGGTACAGACTTGGGTTTTCGCTCATCATAGAGGGAATGGTTATGGTCTGTCCTATCCAAAGTATTATAATTAGTGCTACACTACATACACATATTTGACAACACGTTTTACACCAATTACGCCTAGGTCTTCCATTTACACTGGAATCAGACATCTTGGGCTTAAGAGAAGTTTTTCAACCCCTCTTTATAACTTTATCCAAATTTTCATACACTGAGCAACTTCAGGTCGGTTCTTCTTCTTCGGTGCTCTGAATTGCAATCACCTCTTCGTCACTTTCGTCAATTATATCAAGATCTTCGAACTCCTCCAGTACCAGAAAAGTCCATTCAGGATCCTGATATCTACTGTTTTGTTTCCTTAGTCGGGCACTTTTTTTCTTAGGCTTAGTTCCCGATATCTCCTTTTCTCTAGCAGCCTGTTTCCTTTCCTCAAGCTTTTCCTCTACAGTTTTTAGTCTTAGTCTCAGTCTTTTGATGAACCTTGGTTCACTTTTCTTTTTCTTGAATCTTTTAACTGGCACTGTTACTGGGCTTTCGTCTAATAATCTTTTATTTTCATTCACTTGTGGTACATCTGCTTCGATTGTTTCTTGTTCCCTACCTATCTGACTTGTTCCAGGTCTTGGGTCAACTTCTTCTGCCTGGTCACTAAGCTGGCCTTGTTCAGGTGTAGGTCGGATTTGGCTTTGTTTTGTTTCAATTTCTTCTTCCTGAACACTTTTATCTATTTCTATCTGATGTGTTCAAGCACTTCGAACCCTTGATTTTCTTCCACTTGAACTTTTGCTCTATTTCCTAATTGTCCCTTTTTAATCTCAGGAGTTCTTGGAGGTGTGTCGATAGCTTGTTCTGTCCCTGTCTGTTCTTTTTCGTTGTCTGATCTGACATGAATCTCGATAATCTGGTTATCCTTTTCTATTCCTGTCTCGTCCTCACTATTCCACTCTCTATCTAAATAGGTGTATCTTCTTGTTCTTATGGGATCGAATGTCAGGTCGATTACTGGGACCCACTCATCTTGACTGGTGCTCGGTTGCTCGTCATCAGCTACTTCAGGACCAACGTCAGGAGACCCCTCAGCTGCACAACCTTCAGCCTCAGTTTCTTCATTTTCAGTCACTCTTTTTGTATGACTGGCGTGGATCCACTTCAGCACACCTACACACTTCACCGCTGTCGTGGTAACAAGAATCACTTGTCTCGGTTTTCCCCACTTCGGTGCAAGACAACTCGATCGGGTGTGTTTCTTTAGCACAACCCAATCCCCTGGGTTCAGATTATGGGCTGGAGTTGTTGGCCTGGCGACGGCGTCTTCCCCAATCTGGTGAGAGATAGAACGCACTTGATCACCCAGTTGCTTGCAGTACTCTAGCACCAAATCATCAGAAATGCTTATCAGTTTGTGTCCTGGTACCCATGCTTGTCGCATTACTCTTCCCATTAGTATCTCATGGGGGCTCAGGCCTGTCTTCCGATCTGGAATACTTCTGATTCCCATTAGGACAAGGGGCAAGGCGTCTATCCAATTCATTCCAGTAGAATCTCACATTTTTCCTAATCTTGATTTGATAGTGGCATTCAGTTGTTCTACCACTCCAGAAGCCTCTGGGCGATATGCACAGTGCACTTTTTGGGTAATTTTGAATGCTTCACAAAGCTGTTCTATTATCTCATTGTGAAAATGCTCACCTCTGTCTGATTCAATTGTAACTGGAAAACCGAACCTAGGTATCAGTTCCCTCAGTAACAACTTGGCTACAGTGATGCCATCATTTCTCTTGGCAGGATAAGCTTCTACCCATTTTGAAAATAAGCGGACAATGACAAGGACGTACTTCATTCCTTTACAGAGGGGCAATTGTATAAAGTCAATTTGTAATCTGACAAAGGGACCTTCTGCTTTCCTGATTGTACCTGCTGTAACCACTGTTTTCTTTCCCGGATTAAACTGCTGACAAGTTAAGCACCTCTGGCAAAGTGCCTCTGCCATGTTCCTGAATTTCAAATTGTACCATGTCTGTTTAAAGACACGAACCATATCATCCCTGCCTATATGTCCATCTCCATGTATTAGCCGGGCCATAGGAGCAAGCAAGCTGTCAGGCAATACAGGCATACCATCAGTGTAAACCATAACACCATCCTCACTCCTTTCCTGACAACCAGTCTTTCTCCACCTTTTCTTTTCTCTTGGTCCGGCTGCGTTTTGCAAATCTTTCAGTTCTTCCCATGATTGCACATCTTCAAACACCATAAGTTGGCAGCTGTTTCCATGTCCCCCGAACTTGATGTTAACTGACATTCGATAACGTGCACAATGTTGGGCTAGTTGGTCAGCATATCGATTACCTGCTGTCACATCGTCATTGCCATATTTGTGAGCAGCACACTTGACCACTGCCAGTTCTTTTGGTAACTGGATTGCCTCCAGTAACTCCTTTACAACCTTCTCATTCCTGATAGGAGTACCTGAGGAGGTCAGGAACTCTCTTTGCAGCTACAATTGGCCAAAATCATGCACAACCCCATAGCCATACTGACTGTCCATATATATGGTTGTTCTCTTATTTTTCCCAGCTTTTCAGGCTCTGGTTAATGCAAATAATTCGGCCACTTGTGCAGACTTGACTCCAAACAAACAGGATGCTTCTACTGCACGTTCTAATGTGCACACTGCATAAGCAGCGCTTAAGCCTCCATCCTCATGTCTTAGACACGAGCCATCCACAAACAGTTGGTAATCTTCAATAGGTAAGGGCATTTCTTTAATGTCTGGGCGTGGTTTTGTGCTGAACTCAGTTAGGTCTATGCAATCATGCTCGACCTTTCCCTTCGCTTCCGCAATGAGGGAATCAGGTAATAGGGTAGCTGGATTCAATAAGTTACATCGAGTAATGGTTACATTTGCTGCACCCACCAGAATCCTTTCATACTTAGTCAGCCGACTAGGAGTGAGATACTGGGTTTTAGTTCGGGTCAGTAAGATTACAACTGCATGTGGAACATACACAGTTACAGGATGTCCCATGACGATGGATTCACTCTGTTCAAGACTCATGCAAGTTGCAGCTACTGCTTTCAGACATCCGGGTAATCCAGCACTAAATGGATCTAAAGTGGCAGAAAAATATGCCACAGGATGTCTAGTCAAACCATGCGCTTGGGTCAGAACTGATAATGCACAATTGTCGTGGGTGTCACAAAACAATGCAAACTCTTTTGAGTAGTCAGGCATTCCTGGTGCAGGAGCAGCAAACAGACAGTCTCGTAATTTGGTAAAAGCTGACCTGCTTTCTTCGTTCCACTCCACTGGGTCCTTTGCTCCTTTCTTGGTCATTTTTATCAATGGTTTTGCTAAAACTGCGAATCCCACAATCCACTGTCTACAGTATCCTACAACCCCAAGGAACATTCTGATCTCTTTCTGAGTACGGGGTAGATGCATGTTTTTAATTATCCTGATTCTTTCTGTTGTTACTTTCCTGATACCTTTCTCTATCTGGTGCCCCAGATATTTCACTGTAGAGGTACAGAACTGTAATTTGTCTGGTGATACTTTATGCCCTCCTTCCCCTAAATGGTTCAGCAAGGCAATGGTGTCAACAACGCAGTCATTCTGACTTTAGACGCCACCAAAAGGTCGTCTATGTATAGCACCAGCACTGATTCTCTAGGTAAGACCAAAGATTCAAGGCACTTTTTCAGAATCTGATTAAAGATTGAAGGACTCTCTGTGTACCCCTGAGGGACACGATTCCAGACGTAGACATGACTGTCGAATTCAAATGAGAAAAGGAATTTGCTGTCTGGATGCAATGGGATTGAAAAGAATGCATGGCAAAAGTCAATGACGGTGAACCATTCAGCATTCCATGGAATTTGGTACAAGATCACAGCAGGATTTGGTACAATAGGACAGCAAGGAACCACAATTTTGTTTACCTTGCGCAGGTCCTGCACTACTCTGTACTTACCCCTCGGTTTCTTGATTCCAATTATCAGTGAATTACAAGGACTGCTCATTACCTCCTGTATGATGTTTGCTTCCAATAATCTTTTTACTTCGATGGCAACCCCTGCTTTTACTTCTGCAATCATTTTGTAGGGTTTGGTATTCAGGTAGACTGCATCTTCTCTTATGGCTATTTTAATTGGGTCAACATTTGCCATTAATCCTACATCTTTTCCAGTAAAATCCCACACCTCGGGTTTCACTGTTTGTTGAAGTTCTTCAGGTAAGTCTTGTATTGTCAGTCTTTTAATTTCTGAGTCAGGCCTAATTAACATTAGTTTTTTAATTCCATCTTCATCTGGGGTCTGAATTTCAACGCCTTTTGGTGTGCAAAAGATGGTGCAATTCCTTTTGCACAGCAAATCATGTCCTAACAGGTTCACAGGACTGGAGTCACAGACGACAAATCTGTGCATCTCTTTGAAGTTCCCTATTGTGATTTCCATGGGCTCAGTTACTGAGGTACTAATTAACTGATTAGAAACACCCACTACTTGGATTGCTTCTCCCGAGAGGGGTAGGTTTGGGACATCTGCTGTTCTTACAGTAGAACGGGTAGCACCAGTGTCCAACAGAAAGGTGACGTCATTTCCTTCAACCTTTCCTTCAATGTATGGCCCTGACTGGTCTACCGGCAAGGAAGCGCCAAGCACGCACTCCTCGTCCTCCCCCCTCAGGCACCGTCAGTAAGGTTCATCACACAGGAATTGCGAAGTTGCTGCATTTATATCCTCCCTTCCTTCCCAAGCCTCTGCTTCCTCACTTTGTTGTGCTCTATTCCTATAGTTTGGCCTAGGTGCACGAGGCAGCTGTGGTTGCTTTACCTGTTGCTGAGTCTTTCGTGGCCCCTCTTTCTGCACCTGTGGATTCAAATCAGTATTGGGCATGTTACCATTCTGTATCGCTGGACACTCGTCTCTCCAGTGCCCTATCTGTCCGCACCCATGACAGGGGAACTTCTTCTTGGCTTCCTCTCGGCTCACTTTAACTCTGGGCTTCCTTCCACCCCCAGGGTTTTGATTCTGAGTATTAGTATTCATTTTACTTAACTGCTTTTCTTGTTGCTCTGCCGGTTTCACTTGTGCCCACATGACCTTCTCTTTTAATGCTTTCCTTTTATTTTCCATCTCATCTTCACAATACTTGGCGTATTTCAGGACCTCATCTATAGGTTTTGCTTGCCAACAGATTTTATTGTCTTTAATCCACTGTGAAATTTCAGGTCTTAGCCCTAACACGAATCGATAAATGAAATGTGTCATATCCTCCATCTCAATGTTATCTATTCCACTGTACGTTTTGAACACCTGTAACAGTCGTTCATAATATGAATGCACAGTTTCATCACGATTTTGGGTAGTTCTATCTATACGGGTCCAATCAATTTCTTTAGCACCATGTGTGCTAGCGTTATTCTGCTCGCACGCTGATATTTTACAAAACGCACTTTACGTGACGAGCTGGGCTCGTCATCAGCGTGCGAGGAGGCTACGCCATGACGAGCCCAGCTCGTCATCAGCGTGGAAGGGGTTAGCGGGCACCTTTCCTTTTTTTTTTTTGGTTTAAATCTTTTATTGAAGTTTCAACAAAACAGATATAGGACACATCAACAACCCGGGCGTGCATGCGACCGCCCTGAAAGGAACAGCCAACCCACCCTTCCCAAGTGGCGGGGTCTATTGGTGCTGTGTAGAGTGTGTCCTTGAGTGCTGAGAAGGAAGCGAAGGAAAGCTTTGATTCGGTCCCATGAACACCCAACCATAGGCACCTTTCCTTTTAAGTACAGTATTACTTGGTCATATTTTCTCATCACCTCCGCTGACGGGGCTCCTGTCCTAGTGTCTCTGGCATACTCTTCACTGGGCCAATCAACAGCAATTTTGCATTCTGTCCACAAATCTACGGGAACTACAATGTCAAAGAACCCATCTAGATCTTTCAGGAGACATTTTTGCACTTTAATAAACCTCTCAACCTGCCTGTACCATTCTACAGGTTTTTCTCGTAATTTTGGGAAATGATTGGTGAATGACACAATATCCTGTCGGGACCATGGAACATGTACATACTTCCCACCTGGCACTTCTCTCATGGGATACAATGGTTCAGCTTTATCTGTTTCTTTTAGGACATATTCAGTGGACACGTGTTGGGACCTACTGTCTTCCTTTTTCTTAGCCCACCTTGTTTTCCATTTTTCTAGGTCTCCCCATTTCTGTAACAGGTGTAACAACTCTCTTATCTGCACCTTTTTCCCTGACACGTTCATGCTTTCTAAGTCTTTGTCAGAAAATTCTGCTCTGTATGGTTTCTGCAATACTTTAGATCTGCTGACATCTATTCCCATATTAGCTGCGGTGTCCATTAGTTTCTCATGGAACACTCTGGTATTTCTGGTAATGCTTTTACATATGAACAACAGCTCTTCTTCATCAAGAGTGTTTAGCCTGTCTAGCCCCACGTTTCCAGCCATCAGTTCTTCCAATTCTATTCTTAATTTGTAAATATCTAATGGTTTGGGCTGAGGAGTTACCTTCTCTAATTCTCGAGTCCATCGATCTATTTCTTCCGGAGTCACTACCGTGGCACTTCGAGTACCTGAAGCTGTTTCTATCAGGACTTCTCGTGCACTAGTGTGAGTGTTCTTTTTTGGTGCGCTAACTTCTGGTTCTCTTATGGGCAAGTCCATTAAGGAAATTATAGACTCACGTTCACTTGTCTGGTCATCAACTATTAGGGGCTCTTTTCTTGGTGGCGCTACAACTGGAGAAATAACTGGAGTTTTCGGATTAGCCTGTCTAACCCCGTAAAGAGGAACAACTGGTCCAATAGTTACTGGAATTGTCAGAGCCTCGGGATTTGAATTTAACTGCGTTATTTTCTTATCAATTCAGTTCTCTGTTTAACTAAGGCCTCTCTCTCTTGGTCCTGTAGGACCCTCTCTGTGGAGGCGTCATGTACTATTTGTGGAATTAATGGAGGGTAAAGATTCGGGGCAGTTGGAATGGTCGTACTTGGTCCCTCACCACAGGACGGTCTATAACATGGTACAGTTGTATTGGGCATGCTAAATCCCTCTTTACTACTAGGCCTATAACCTGCACCTGCTGTATCAGTTGCACTGGCCCTCCTATTACTGGGTGGCCTGATGAATGGATTCTTTAAGCTCAAGGACCTAGACTCCTCATCATATGGAGGTGGATTTTTCATTAATAAATCCTCCAAATATTCGTCTTCTGAATCCCCCGCAGTCATTAAGTGTTGGGTTTTCTCTGCCCTTTTCCCTCCCATGGGTTCATCTACACCTCGTACTGGGAATAGTCCTTCTACCATCATATTCTGTCTCCATTGCTTCAATTTTTTCTCTCGGGTCTCTCTCTGATTTTTCGGATAAAATTTTGCTAACCCTTTATCCATTCTGGGTCTGTCTCTCTCAAAGGCCTCAATCTCCCATTCCTCTAGGGCCTCGTATTGCGTCAGTCTTGGTCTGGGGTGTAAATCATTCATTCGGGTCCTCAAATTAAACAAGATTCTACCATTAAAGGTACCATCTAAAGGAAAAGCTAAAACTCCGTCACCTTTAGTATATTCCACCCAATTTTCCAACCATACACAGGTATGATACCTTTTGTCAAACACCATAAACGATGCAGGAGTATTAGGTGGTGGAATGATTACACCTTCTCTAGTTTTTATGGGCTTATCTTTCATGAAGTATTTTTTGACTTTGTCTGCAAAAGTCATTTTTCTCTTGCTTCCGTACATTCTGTTAATTTTACGACCCTTCCACTGATCTTTCACAAACCCTAAGTACCTAGGATCAGGTCGAGTCCCGGGATTAGGCGAATACCACATATACCTCGTAATCCCAACTCAGGCTTAAAGTATGTACTTTTGTTTACAAACGTTCTTCCAATGCTAGCGTACCTTGTAAATTTCAACAACCAATCAACACTGTGATTGCAAACCACTTCAACCAATGGGTGCGCGGCCTTTTCGTGAGACGCGGTCTCACGCTCCGGCACTCGCCCCTCCTTTACAATTCCAGCTCCACTACACACCCGCGGTTTCGACCAATACCAGCGGGGCACAGAGTGACGTCAGCGCAGCCCCGCGACTGACTCCCTCCTTCACAAGGTAACGGAAACTTGATTTCTTTCTTAAAGTGCAAGTACTCTATTTAGTTTACAACGTATAACATTTGCCACTGTACTTGAGTGTCTAGACAGAAAGATTTGTTTCACTGCAAGTAAACTTCTTCTGTCTACTTTTCATACACTATGGATAGACCCTCCTGCCTACCCTTCACACAAGCATTGGAGAACCTGCTACTTCTTTGACTCATCCACTCTTTCCGGGATATACACTAAGTCCAAAGTTTCACTAGCGAACTCCTCTGCTCTCACTCAAGCTCCGATGAACCTACTACTCCTTCCTCGTGTGACCCTTACTAGGTAATATCACAACTGAAGTTTCAATAGTGAACTCGTTGCTATAATTTATTTAACTACTCATTCAGAAAACCCTAATTAGCGCTTCCAGTTCTACCTAACCATGCACTAATTTTCCTCAAGCCACTGACCTCACTGCAAGGTGGATTCTCCTCACCACCCACTATTCTGCCCCCGGGGATTCCAGACAACATATAACAATCACTAACAATTTGTTAATACATTAACTCATATAGCAGCATTTTATCACAACCTAAAAAGAAAATATTTCATAGCATTTCAAACAATATTTTTACAGTCGATCGATCGATCGATTCTCAAGAAAAAAAAAATATTTTTAACAGCACATTTACATTTTTCACGGTTTATCAACAAATAACCTATCTACCTGTCTCACTAGTCCTAACCATACTACTGCTACCAGAAAAACTACTGATAGAGCGCGCAGGTCACCCGACCAGCATTGTTACCAAATATGCACACTTGGGCCCATAAAATATAATTTTCGTAACACTTTAATCCGGTAACCCACACACTACTATCAGCAGTTCGGTTCCTTTCCGTTTTAGTTCCGTGTACCTGACTTACCAATCCTCGTTTCAGGTACCTAAGATCACAATGGATCGAGGAGCTAGCTGTGGAGAAAGTAGACACCACAAATACCATGTTCCATTTCAATTTCTTTTATACTCTTATAATAACCACAAACGCAAGGAGTTTCAAAAACCTTTATCTAGTGATCGTTTTCTTCAGTTTCCATGAGCCACAGGTTAATACAAATCAAACTATCTCTTACTAAGATTAAGAAAATAGTATAACAATGAATCAAAGTGAGAAACATTTAGAAAGTAAAAATAAAGGAAAGGGAAAATAAGGAACACGCTATATTGAGATCAACAGACTTTCATAACTTTACTAAAGGCAGGTAGGAAAAAGGGAACATACTAGTCAGAGCCAACTTTCAGTTATCACTAACGGTCGAAACGAAACTCATGCAATTCGACTTATCCAGATGTGCTTATTCTCTAAAGGGAGGGTAAGAATGGGACAAACTATATATGCATATGATTCTGAATTCGACTAAGGGTAGGGAAAGAATGGAACATGCTAATGCATCAGCTATACAAGAAACTTATTTGTAGAGGAAAACAGGGTAAAGGACAAATAGGTAATGTGCTTTATTCG
The DNA here is from genome assembly GCF_964263255.1 of Lissotriton vulgaris. Classification (NCBI taxonomy): domain Eukaryota; kingdom Metazoa; phylum Chordata; class Amphibia; order Caudata; family Salamandridae; genus Lissotriton; species Lissotriton vulgaris. The sequence goes on along the minus strand of NW_028249570.1, from coordinate 153,796 downwards.
GGAAAAGGAGAACAGTTTAGATAGACTAATACTAACACGCAACTTTATATTTACCTAGGACAGAATGAAGACCAACCCTGGCCATGGGTCGGTTGGAAAAGGCGGGAAAGGACTCTCAAGGACTTAGGCTGCCAGTAGGCGAGCAGGTACAGCTCATGGACAGTCAGGACAGGATAACCTCAGGATTTGGATCAGGACTGGGCTCACCAAAGGGTACGACCAACACCTGCAGCTTCGGATGCAACGCCTGCGCTACCCCCTCTCTGCAAGGAATCTGCCAATAACCCCGATTGGGTTCTCGAATCTCCTAGCAAAAGTCCTTCGCCAGCACTTATGTTTCCCAAACTCTGACTGAGTCTGGGGAAATTACGGACAGAGTGCTCCGCAGCTCTCTGTATCAATCACCTATAGAGTTCGTTGGGTCAGTGACAGGTCAGTTATTCGGACAAGTCGGACAATTTCTCTAGCTAAACCTAGGCAAATTATACTGTTTTCGGGACAATGTACCACCCACAAATGTTGCAAGTGAAAGGTTCCCTAATTTCTGATTTGGCAAGAGAGGAGGTTAGGTCATGGTACCTCCTAAAATTTAGACTTTCTCAGACTTAATATTCATTTTTGAACCCACCCCTTACATTCCAGTTCCCATGACTAGAGAGGTTTCAGCAGACAATGGGGTACACAAAACTTAATACATTTGTTGCCACTGCAGGTAAATGTTCAGCTTCTTCAGCTAGGTCAGAGAGCAGGTTCCCATGAGCATCTTGGCTTTGGCTCCCAGCTGGCTGGGTTCCACTGCTGCGTGACTTTCTTTTCCCCCGCCACATGACTGGTTCTATTCGGACTTCATTATGGAGTAGTGGTGCTTCCCAGACCCCCCCCCCCCGAGGATGGTACATGAAAAGTAAGCGAAAACAATTTAGAAACACAGAAAAAATTAATACACTGTATACCGTGAATGGCTATACTACATCCCTTACTATATAATAACTATAGCGTTAGGAGTTAAGCAGAAAAAACGGCTTTGCTAAAGCAGCAGTGCAAGCACGGAGCATGTGAAAAACAAAGCGGCCATATTTAGCAATACTGCGTATGAGCGACAAGTTCCTTCCAGAACTGCGAGTGAGTCACATCACGTGGGTATGACCGACGCATGCGCAGACTAGATTCCCGCAAAGCAGCAACCATATTATTAGCAAGCATCATTATTATGAGTAGACACATAGGCAAGCGTCACTGGGACACCCCGTGTAGTGTAAAAAATGCAATATTAGAAAGACAAAACATATTAAATTAGTTTCATTAATGTTATTCGAGGTTCTTGATACAAGCAAGTCGCGTCACATCGAATACTTGCTCCATCAGGTGCACTAAAAAACCTGAATTGGCTGACATCACTCCCCCAGCTATAAACCCAGTCTGATCATTATGTATAACCACCTGGGCTACATGGGTAATTGGTTTGCACATACTTTCATAAAAAGCTTATTATCCGCGTTCAGCAGACTGATTGATCGGTATGAGTTCACATCTCTTGGATTTTTACCCTTTTTTTAAAACGACTGTTGATTCCTTAAAATTTGACGGAACCTTGCCCCCACCCTTCCTTTATAAAATTGAAAAGCTCGATCAAGAAGGGTGTACGCTCAATAGCAAATGCTTATAAAACTCGGTAACTAGTGTGGCCTCCTGTTTAACCCATGTTAATCTGGCCAGAAATTTACCGACCATCTTGCTCTCCTCGTAAACCGGCTGTTAGAACATCCAAGAGCTATTGATCTCTAAAATAAAAATAAAAACAATTCATGTTTAGATTTAATCAGCTGTGTGTCTTTTAGTACTTGTGACACCTGGGGGCAAGGTCAACTGCATTTTGGAGCTCGGCTATACGTTTCATAAGAATTTTAGCATGTCAAGCCATAGATGCAACCATCTGCCCCCGAATAGTTGCTTTAAGCGCTTCCCAGTTTGACAACAATGAAGCAGTACCTTTATTTAACTGAAAAAACTCAGCAATAAAAGTTTTCATACCTAATACTTATTCTTGATGGGCAAGGAGGCTACGACCTATCTGCCATCTGGACATTCCCTTCTCCTTACCTCAAGCTCAATTTCAATGTTAGCCAAAGGGTGGCCAGAAAATGAATTTGCACAGTTAATTGAATCTACGTATTTCAGAGAGCATGAAATGAGAAAACAGTCTATACGGTAAGCTGACTAAAAATGGTACGAAAAACCGTTTTATTGCGAGATTCCAAATGGTCTATGCACCATGGATCAATCAATTGGTAATCCTGCTTCAATGCATGTATCACCTTTTTGGTATTCGACTCCAATTGCTTTTTAGTTTGGTCGGATGTATCCCAGACCATATCTTGGATAAAATTTAAATCCTCCCAGGATAATTGAGCTAACAGCTCCCATAGCCATATTATTGATCTGGTTTATTGCATTTGAATCATCCGCTACCGGGGCATAGTAATTTACCAAATTCAGAGGGTTTTCTTTTGCCTCAATCAAACTTTGAGGCAAAAGAAAAGTGGAGCGGGGAGGAAAGAAGATAAAAACGTTGGTACACGAGGACAGAGCAAGAAGGAGGGTGTGAAAGAGTAAGACCACACGTTACACTAAAATTGAAGAGCGAAAACTTGAGTAAGAGTATCTGTAAGAAATGGGACAGTCTAGAAAAAAGGAACAGAAAAGGAGATAGAGAAGATGCGGAAAGCAGATAATGATAGTGGATGAAATGAAAGACGAGGCAAATGAGGGCCTAGAGCTCGAAGTAAAATAAAAAATATTATGGTAAAAAGAAGGCTAGAAATTAGCACAAAAAAAAAAGAACAAAGCAGACATGGGAGAACCGGGAAAATAATGCAAGTGTACAGATAATTGCAGAAAAATAAATGGGGACGTTAGTCAAGACCTTTTGATATTCTTAAAATTATATGTATAATATACCCACTGAAAGTTTCTTTGAGCCACCTCTCTTTATCCGTTGGTGTATTTTTGTGACATTCACATTTTGATTCCGCCCACTACAGCATACAACATGGAACATTCGGCCAGCCTACTTAAGCCAGTGACTGCATTTTGTTATTTCACAATGAGCACATCCACACTCAAGTATTGTTCCTTCGGTGCCAATTTCTTTTTTTTCAAACTTTATAACTACTTTAGTATTGCCCTTGTGCTTAGAGACTCAGGTGATAGCAGGATGCTTTCCACCAGATGAGACACGGGAACTCCTACAGGAGTTATGCCCAAATCACCCTCTTATAATGAGCAAAAAACATCAAAGATGTATATCAAAAAACAAAGTGTAAAGAGGGATCAATTCAACATTTATTATCATACAAGGTACACTTAATTACCCTGATGAAAATTATTTATAAACGTATATATTCATACGTCAAACAGACTTATATACGTGAAAGAAGGACGGGGTGGATCACAAATGAACACAATTGTATATATATTATACACTTCATAAATTAAAAAAAGCAAAAATACTCTCAATACATTAAATCACAAACATATCTATATTACATGACATAATACATTATATACACAACCTGTACAACATATAAAATACATACAAAAATCAAAAAATGTATACAAGAAGAATATACCCTTAATAAAAATAAACATAAACTATCACGGTGTACACTCCTAATTTAGAAATGTTACACTCTGAGGAAATCCAAAAATGCGTCAGAGGTGACACACCCCTAACTACTTGTTTTTGTAGGTGCTATATTCTTTAAACCACTCAACACTTAGGGGATTCCTCATTAAAGTGTCGACGCAGTCGTGGTCGTGTTTCAGCCGGTCATTTCTATAGGCTTCATCAGGACAAGGGTATAATGTCACTTCCAAGGGAGCGAAGTAAACACCTTTTTTTACTACTCCCACCGGGAGGTTTGGGGGGGGGAGGTGTGTATGTTCGAGGGATCCCGCAACTACTCAATCCTAAAGTATACTGCACATCTGAAAAAACACACAGTCCTTCGGTGCATTATATGTCACCTGTTCGACTCTTCAAATATCAACAAGCGGCTCTCCTTCCTCCTGATGGAGGAGGTCCCCGTCATCCAATGCGTTCCTATAGTTCACCAATCTTCACCCGTCCAAAACACTCGATGAGAGCACAGGGCACATTCCGGCTTTATCATATTCTGTATGCTGCCAACGCTAGTATTTCACAGTGTAACAGATTGCATCCATTGGAAACTGATCTGCATTAAGTTATTCTCTTTTTGCTATGCTTGCAGTACACAAATCAAAAGCTTCAATATTATACATGTGGACAATTCAAGGGGCAATTCTTCAGGACACCTTTATTCTGGACTTCACTGTCACCAATGCCCTTTGCAAAAGAAGAAAATTCTTGTGTTTATTTACAGCACTTGTAACACATTTTTTATGTATTTCCATCTTCCTTCCTTGTTTCTTTCTTTCCTTCTTCCTACCTGTATTGCATTCATTCCTTTCATCTCCTTTGCTTATTTCTTACTTTCTTTCCTGCTTTATCTCCTTTCCTTCGTTCTTTCTTTTCTCTTTTTTCATCTTTCCTTCTTTTTGTCCATCTTCTGATTTTTCTGTCCATCTTTACTTCCATCACTCTTGCCTTCTTTCCATGTCTTTCTTGCTTTCTTTCCTTTCTTTCTTGTTTCTTTACCTTCATTCTTTCCTTTCTTTGTTCTTTCCTTCTTGCTTTCCAGCTTTCCTTTTTGTCTCTTTCCTTCATCATTTATTTTTATTTAATCGTTATTTCCTTCTTTCCTTTCTTCTTTTACTCCTTATTTCTATCCCATCCTTAATTCTTTCTTGCTTTCCTTTTCTTTTATTCTTTTTTTGCTTTCTTCCCTTTCATTCTTTCCTTTTTTCTTCCTTTCCTTTTTGCTTTCATTTTTTCAGTTTATTTCTTCTTTCCTGCCTTCTCTTTACATCGTTCTAGCCTTTCTTTCATTCTTTCTTGCTTTCCTTTGTTCTTTCATTCCTTTTTCTTCTTCCTTTACACCTTTCTTTCTTTCCTTCTTGCCTTCCCTCTTTCTTTCTTTCTGTCTATCTATCCTTTCTTGCTTTCATTCTTACTTAAAGGCAAGAGGCTGGCTGCTAATGGTAGAATGATTGGCTTTTTGAGTTCTGGGTTACCCAAGACCTTTTGATTTGACTACATTTATGTGTATGACATAGTTACTTACAAGGTTTTTTCAGCCTGACTTCATCCATTTGTTTATGGTTGTCTCATTCACATTTTTCTCTAACCCGCCGAAGCATGCATCAAGCTGCAGTTTGTCAGCCCGCTTCAGCCAATGGTTGACTTCACTATGGGTAATGGTATGCTGCTCTTTTACAATGAGCACATATACGCACAGTAGTTAGTAGTGCCAGGGAGTACTATGGCAATGTGTGCATTTTTAAGAACAAAAAACATGTTTGCCTTTTTTAGACTGGCAAACACCCATCAGCTTCCCGAACAATACTGTTTTGCAAAAACCATGACAAAATAGGAATTGTCAAAAAGCTAGCAGACAATGCCAGGTCTATTAGTTTTGCCAATGCTTGTTGTTCTATGTGAATTCTTCAGATGGTTCTAATCTTTGTGAAATAGGTCAGAGGGTTAGTAGACTGACTGCAGAGATCAATGTGCAGCCTGCTTTCAAAGAACTTTATGGGTAAATGAACCAACTGCAAATATTTAAGCACATTCTGCAGGACATAGATTCGCCTCCATTGAGAAAGCTCAGCTGGTTAATGCACTTATTTCAGGGATTTGTGAGTGACATTGATCCCAGGTTACAATCATAGTTGGTAGATCAATGGGTTAATGTAACTACTGCAGAGATCTCTTAACTTGTGTGTGACAGAGGTTTTAATTCTATCAAATTAACTCCATCTCAGCCACACAACAGTAATATACTGTGACTAGTAAGTAAAAAGTGCATGTTTCTCACATTTTGTGGATGTGTTTAAATGTCGACAACCTAATCTTTCGAAACCAAAATGAAATGTAACTCACTGTTGAGAGCGCAGTCCGCCAGATATTTTATCTGCTGTTACCTGTAGGTGAAAGGCCAACAAAATAATTACAGACATTCGTAGCCACAAATCTGACTCCGCTCCCACACAGACTGACCCACACCCCTAGTTCCCCCATAGAGCTCAGGACCACAGTTACCATAATTTTTAGGTCGAGCCTGCGCTGTCAGGTGATCTGTTGTATGTACTTTGTAGTGTCTGACCTATCCCACCGGTTTGAATTGGCTTATGTCTGTGTCATTCCAAAATCATAGCCTGTCAATGGCTAATGTTTGGTGCATGTATCCCTTATCTTACAAGGTAACTCACATGGAGTATTGCCTTGGGAACGAGCAGCCATGTGCATGCTGTTTACATGCCTTTATCTTGTCTTTCTGAACTATTCCCCGAGTTAGCATTTCTTTGTTGTTTGTGTGGCATGCTTGTTTTTTTAACCTTCGCAATGCTTTCATGCTTTCTTCTGGCACAGCTGCAATGGCCCCTCCTCCTGTCTATTCACACTGCCTCAGGTTTCCTTACGGCTGTCCATCTGTTCGTTTAATTTACACCTGTGAATATGCTTTCAGTGCCTTGGCTTCATGGGTACCTTTATCCTATGGAACTGGAATTACCTGTAATGTGAGGGGCTGCTTGTTCGCGTTCTTCGTATGTGGTTGTTTATTTAAAGTGTTTGTCGTGAGATCACCGGCTTATTGCTTTTATTTGTTTTTTAATATAAGTTTGCTGCGTGTGTATTGAAAAATAATGCTATGTTGAACGCAGTGAATTATTTGTGCGTTTATGTTGGCTAACAGAATATTTTTCGGAATCGGTATTTTGAATAATGTGTCTGTTCCTGTTTTATTGTATTATTATTTGTTTTGCTCAAAACTAATCTGTGTGAGGGTTGGCGTGCCTTATGTGGGGATCCCGGACCCAGAGCATACAGCTGTATTATGTAGCTAGGCCTAAGCACATGGAACACACACACAATCAGTGCTGGTCCGGACAGGAAGTGCCGTGCCACTTCTGTCCTTTTATTTATAGCCTTCTGGCCACGTCTGGCCAGAAGGTGATGCAAAGTGTGATAGTGCTTCCGGGGCTCACGGGAGATCCTCGGAGCACTAGAGCGCTACATCCCTTCCCAACTTGGAATTTTGAAAAGTCATGAATGAATTGTTCAACATGCAAAGCCCGCCAGTCTTTGGCTTGGCCTGTGGTTGGGCCTGAGGCTATATCGCCACTTGCCTCTTGTGGGTGTCGACTCTTGATGGTACCTTGGTGACGGTGGGGCTGCCTCGTCCGGTGCAGCTAGGGTGAAGTAATACTTGTTTCCTCCACTCTTGTTCCTTCTTCCCTTGCTGCATGTTCTTCATGGACGCTGGGTTGTTCTTGAGTTGGCGGAATTTGCTTGAACCATGATATATTTCGGGTTACTTCTTCTCCATTCCGGTTGACAGTTATTGCTGTGCCTTTTGTTTCTTTAATGGTCCAGGGTTCAGGTTCGAGCGGTGTTCGGAACTTCCCTCCTGGTCTTCGGGTCCGAATCAATACTGTCTCTCCGGGATGTAGAGCTCTCGTCTGAGCTCGTCGTTGTTGACTTGCCTTTTCATTCGTTATTTTCCTTCTTTCCTGGGTGGTTGTTGGTGAGTATGGCGCGGGAGTCCAGTTATCTGCCATGGGAAGTAGGTCCCTTCTCCGTCCGGCTAACATCAAGGCCCACGGTGACCATTGTGTAGTGCTGTGTGGGGTGCTTCGATACTCCCTTAGAAATAGCTGCAGTGCTTCTTCTGGATCACTCCCTTCTGAGGTAGCTATTCGTAAAATCTTGTTTATTGTCCTCATAAATCTTTCCACCTCGCCGTTGGCCTGGGGCCACTGAGGTGTGATCCTCCGCTGCTTTATTGCTAGGTTCTGTAAAAAAATCTTTAAACTTGCTACCCTGGAATGGGTGTCCGTTATCTGTTTTGATGACGAGCAGGACTCCGAACATGGCAAACAACTTGCTGAGAATGGGGCGAATGTTCGCGAAACTGGTGGATGCCGCTAGATCCACGATGGGGTACTTTGTGTAGCTGTCGATCAACACCACGGTGACTCTCCCGTCCGGGAAGCTTCCAAAATCTAGACTGAGCCATGACCATGGGGATGGAGCAGGGTCTTCTGTAATTACTGGTGCTGGAGCGTCAGGGTTGCTGGTTATTTGGCATGCTCGACATTGCCGCACTACTGTATCGACACTACCCTCCAGATCGGGGAACCATACTTTCTCGCGCATCCGAGCCTTCATCCGTCTGGTGCCCTGGTGTCCCTCGTGAGCTAATACTGTCGCTCTCTCTTGCAATGCCTTTGGGATTACTACCCGGGACCCTCTAAGTATCAATCCGTTGTCTGCGCTGCTTAGGTCGTTATGTATTCTCCAAAACGGAGTCAGGCATGTTCTGTCCCCCTCGTTCCACCCACCAACATTCTTTAGAAAGTTTCCCCATGAGCCTGATTGTAGGGCTTCCTTCACGCTTTGGATGACCACATCGGTGTCGTATTGCGCTATGATGGTGTCTGCTGTGAGAGCTCGGGGGCATGATCCAGACGATAGCATGTTCACAAATGCTTCTGCCTGAAGTTCTTGCTCCGTGGTGTGATGTCCTTCGAGTAACGGGTGGCGAGAGAGGAAGTCCGCCGGGTTTCTTGCTCCTGGGCAGCACACTAGGTCCATTTGATATTGCTGGACTTGGATGGCCCATCGCTCTATCCTCGGCGGGGGATAAGGGGCCGTGCCCCGGAAACAGAGGTATTAGCAGCTGGTGGTCTGTCACCATACTGAACGGGTGTCCAGAGATATAGAGGTGGAAATGATTGCAGGCCCATTTGACAGCCAGGGCTTCTCGCTCAATTTGAGAATATCTCGACTCCGTCGCGGTTAAAGCTTTGCTTGCAAAAGCTAGAGGGGCCCATACTCCAGGTTCTGTTTCCTGTGAGATTAGGGCTCCTAGGCCGACTGGGCTGGCGTCCACTAATATTTTGGTGGGTTTGGCTGTGTTGAAATACGCCATGGTGGTGCTGTCTAGCAGGGCTGTCTTGATTTGGTGGAATGCTTTGTCTTCCACTTCTGTCCATTTCCATGGGTTCACCTTTTTCGTTAAGTTTCTCAATGGTTCCGCAATCGTGGCTAGAGTGGGGATAAACCTCGCGCAGTACTGCGCCATCCCTAAGAAACTCCCCACTTCCGACGTGGTGGTGGGTGCAGGAGCATTTTTGATGGCATGTGACTTGCGTGGGTCAACTTTGACTCCTTCTGAATCAAATACGTAGCCAAAGAATTCAATAGATTTCTTGAAGAATTGGCACTTTTCTTTTTGTAACGTTACGCCGTGTTGTGCAAGTCTTTGCAGTGTGGCTTTCAGTCTGTGATGGTGTTCTTCACTCGTCTTTGCGTAGATTAAAAGGTCGTCGCTGATGTTTAGCACTCATTGTAGTCCAGATAATATCTCCTTGATGGTATTCTGGAAGATCTCCGCCGTGGACGAGATCCCGAAATTTAGTCTTTTGTATCGTCTCAATCCTAGGTGCGTCGAGAAGGTTGTTATATACCAGCTCTCCTCCGCTAGCCTCAGCTGATGGTACCCCGCGTTGAGGTCTAGCTTGGAGAACCATTGGGCTCCGTTTAGATCCGTCAAGATATCGTCTACGGTGGGCGTGAGGTGTCGTTCTCGCCGTATGGCTTTGTTGGGGATCCTCATATCAATGCATATCCTGATTTTCCCAGGCTGACGCTGTTTCTCTGCTATCACCATGGGGGATACCCATGGCGTCGGTCCAGACACCTTCTCAATCACTCCTTGTGCCTCCAACTGATTCAATTCTTGCTCTACAGCTGTGCGCAGGTGAAACTGGATTCTCCTGTCTCTCAGTGCTACCGGTTGTATGGCAGGGTCTATGTGTAGCTTGATAGGCGGGCGTCTGATGGTCCCAAGGCCTTCAAACAGTGAGGGGAACATTTGTAGGATGTCTTCAGTCTGGAGTGCCTTTACTGCGTTCGCAAAAGCGATGAGGCAGAGGTCCTCCGCAGTGTTGCTTCCTACTAGTAAGTCTGCCTCCTTGTCTATCACATGAAATGTCGTCATCACCTCTTGGTCTTCTGCTTTGACCTGCACCAACATCTTCCCTCGCAGAGGAAGTGGTTCTTGGCTGCCATAGGTGAGGATTGGGGCTTTGGAAGGGACTAGTTTCGGTCGTGGTTTCAGGGACTTGTAGTGCTGAATGCCCATCACATTGACCGTAGCCCCCGTGTCGATGACTCCGGTTACTGGTGATCCGTCAATTTGTATCTGGCACTTCGGCTGAGGTCTTCGTCTTTTCTTCAGCTCGCTGATGAACGACACGTAGTATTATTCATCGTCATCCTCAGTGGAAGATTCCTCGAACTGTGATTGTGGTTGTCTTTGTGTTTTAGCCGATCGTGACGACGCGGCATCTTCCAGCGACAGCTGCTTTATGGACCCAATTGTCGTCTTCTTTCCTGAAAAACTTTGTCCGCGAAAACCTCCTCTGCATACCGTTGCGAAGTTGTTGGGCACTCCGCATTTGGAACATGTCTTCCCACGTGCTGGGCAGCCATCTTGGTTATGCTCCTCTCTGCCACAGTATCCACATGGTGCTCTGCGTTGTGTCCTGGTCGGCCATATTCCTCTGCCTCCTCGGCTAAAGCTGCGGGCTTCGTCAACTCTTTCCGTTTTTATCGTTGTCCCTGTTTCTGAGCGTGGGTTTAGGGCTGCTTCCATCGCGGTGACGCGGGCATCTGATAGCTCATGCGATCCGGCGAGGATTAATATCTCTTCAAGGGATATGCGGGATTGCCTCAGGATAAGAGTTCTCAAATGCTTGTTTCGACACCCTTGAATGAGCTGCGCAGTTACTTCCTTCTTTTCATCGGCTTCTGTGCACGTGCTTATGAGGTCTCTCAGGCGTGCGTGGAACGCGTCCATTGTTTCTCCTTCCCTTTGTTTGGACTGCCGGAATTTGAAGCGTTCGTAGTGTGGGTTCAACTGAGGATCGAAGTGAGCATTCAGCGCAGTAACTGCCGCATCGTAGTCTGTGTCAGCTCCGGTGTTTGGCAGGTGTTTAAAGAGTTTATACAGTTCTGTGCCTCCGAAGTGTAATAGTAGTGACCACTTCACCTTGTTGTCTTTCTCTCTCGTGGCGGTGAAGTAGTTGTTGAGCTGCCCTAGCCACACTGCCCACCGTGGCGCTGCTGTGCCTGGGTCGATTAACTCACTGAACGGTGGCAAGGCTTGAATCTGTGAATGAGCTGATGGGATGGGAGGCTGGGCTGCAGGGACTACTACTTGAGCTGGGGGTCCTGCTTGCTGTACTGGGGCTGCTGCTTGTGGCGCCCCTCCTGCTGCTCCTCCTTGGTTGACAGACATGTCTGGGCTTGGTGCCGGTGATTTACTCCTTTACTTGTGTGTTCCTGTCTTTACTTTTATTAGATGCTGTTTATTATAATATTTTTTTCTCTTGCCTTTGCTGGTGTTTGTTTGTGACACTGTCTCAGCTGAGTTTTGCTTGTCGTCTGGCCCTTGGTCATGTCGTTTCACACTGTTAGCCTTAGGATCTCATTCACCTAATTTGAAATGCTCGATTGTTCCTAGGCTGTGTTTGCCTTTGCTTGTGCTTATTGGGCCTCTTATGCTGTCTTGTATGCACAGGATTATGTGCTATCTGGAATTCACATGACTTAATTCACTAATCATTTCTAAATCCGTTTTACTTGGGCTGGGGGTTGAAACAGACACAAGATATTGCCGGGTTAAAGTGATTGAAAGATGGCGCCTGTGTTACGACCCGGCCGTGCTGCTTAAAAAAACACAAGCGGTTTCAGCTGTAGCAGCGCATGACCGGCCTGCAGTAAGAGAAACGGAATAAAGTAAATAGTTCTTACAGACTGAATAACCTGTCCTGTGTAACAACCTAAGTAAAGGGGCCAGTAGCCGTGTGAGGTTACAAATGAAGACAAGGCCATACTAAGGGGGGACTAACAAACCTATTAAACGAATCTGAAGGCAGCATTTACGAAAGACAAGGACAAAAGCCAATGAAAAATATGGGAGGAGATTGGGCGTGGCTTCTCTCCCATACTCTACTACAGTAGTCTCGCAGCACGAGGCGCGCATGCGCGCTGTTCCTATGCTTGACCTAAAAAACAGGTGCTGCGATGGGTCCCTATTGGGCTCTCCCTTTTTGCCCTCACCCTCTGGGTGGGAAAAGAAACTGAGCAACAGTTCATTGTTTTGCAATTCTATATTGCACAAATTCAACCTGAAGGTATTGGAGCATTTACATGGGCACCAGTTACATTATACAAAGACCTCCTTCATGTTATTTTGGTAGGTACGGGATCAGGAGCTTGCCCAGAATCACAGAAGGGTGAGCCAACGCCAAGGTTCGAACCTGTTTCCGCTATCTCCATAGTTGGCAACTCTAGCCTTATGTGCCACAACTTCGCCCGCAAGAACTAAACCATTTTCAATATTATATACAACAAAGCCATAGTTGTTTCTTATTTATCTTATGCAATCAACAACCGTTTACAAAGCCAATAGTCCTGGCTTGTTGTAGTTGTTATGTTACTTGTTGTCTTGTATACCTGGATGCAATGACAGTAGCAGCAAAATACCAGTTGGATGACACACTATGCCAATTACAGATATTTAGTTTGTCTTTTAAGCCATACCCTTAATTTCGTCGGCCACGTCCTTTTGAGAATCCCTTCCCCGTTTTTTCATCCCACTTAAATCCTTGACTTCACCCACTCTAGTTCCTTACAATCCCAATGTCACTCTTGTGCAACGAAATACCAGCCCCCATGCCCTTGCAAGCACACAGTTGTACACAACCTGCTATATTTGAACAGAGAAATGAACAGTAAAAACCGGGAACCCAGACTATAAACAGGCTCCGAAACTGCCACAAACGCCTAACCATTCATCAACGCAACCACCTACAAACTTACCTATCACTTACTTATCCATCGATCCACCTACCTACTTATCCACCCATTCACACATGCATTTACTGATCCATTTTCCCAATTTTATATACATTTTTAAACCAACAACTCGCCCATCCAATTACTCATACATTCTTTGATTCATCTACTCACCCACGTATTCATGCATTCATCCATCAGTCAACCTAGGAGTGACCTATCCTTCAACTCAGCCATCCATCTACTTTCATTCGATCTAGCCATTCATTGCATATTCGATCTGACCTTGTACACGTTCTTTCTGCATGCAGGGTCAGAATTGTGGTGGATGGTGGCTGTTTTGACATTCTTATAATCTCAAAGACAATTTGGGGTCTGCTCGAGTCTCCCTCTGTTCCTTGACTGTGCTATTCAAGTTCAGTCTAGGGTGTATGGTTAAAAAACACAGAACGTTAAAACACCACAGAAAGCATGTTTTTCTAGACAGACACTGAAAACATATCTTCTTGCATGAAAAGTATACTCCACAAAATTGTTCCTGTGGGCAAGCTATATGCACATTAAAGTTTTTCTAAGGTTGATGTACTTAGCAATTTTGAGAAGTTTTAATGTTACTGACCTTCACACAATTATATCGTCAGCCAAAACTCAGAATAATTATTTTAAGAAAATGTCCATACAAATTTTAGTTCAAGCCTAGGCAGCGCTTGCGCAGTCTCAACAAGACCTGCTGTATTCAGATATGTTTGGGTTTAACTCCGCCATTGCTTTCTATTCGCTACTTCGATTGCTCTTCAAAATATCTTGGTTTTTACCGGTTCGTTGCACCTCCTTATCTCCCCTTTCTCTATTTAGTTACCGCCCATGGAGCAGGGCTTAACTACTCAGTAGCCTTACACTGGAGTGCTTGTTGTTTGTTCAGACGCACTCTTTTTGTTTTACTTTCCTTCTGTTAATTAACGCAGCTTCAGCGCTGCTTGCTCCCTCACCCAGGCAAGTATCACATGAGGAGGTGATTGCACAGCTGTTTGTTTCCTGGTCCCTCCCCCTCACTTACCTCTGCAGCCTCTTGTGTCCCGCTGGCCACATGGCGACCTCTACACCAGTGCTGGGCTCACACTTAAGCTTGTGTACAGGCAGCACAACAGGAACCCCTCTCAGCCCGGATACCTTTTGCGGCTGCAGAGAAGGAGGAACTGCGCAGTTTCAACTAACATTCTGAATACATTGCTGTTGCACTCAATCCTCACATATACACCAACGCTCATTGAGCAAAGATGCACCATGTTTACAACACATCTCTTTAGATCATGCTGCTCTGGTAAAAAAAAAGTACCCTGTTGTGGAGTTGCCCGTGCCTGGAGCACAGAGTGCTGAGCTCAATCTGTAGCTCTGCGTGCTCCATAGCAAGCGTGCACCAGGCGTTGGCTAATTCTGTCTCGTAGAGCTGGGTAGGCCGGTGAGCACACTGGTGTGCACCTCCTCGTGCTCCGTCATCTGCAGACGGAGTCTGCTGTTTTCTGACTCTAACAGGAGGATTGCAACTTCATTGAGTGAAGGGGACCTGATTTAAGCAGTGAAGGTAGCCTCTTTAAATGTGGTAAAATGTCACTTGGGTCGCTTGCCTAATTTATTTATTTTGCTCTGGGTTCATATGCTGCAGTTACCGAACAGCTCAGTTGTTGCTCGGCCGGGTGAGCCTGTGTCACTTTCACTCTCAGATGGAGCGTGCACTGCATATTTCCCCCGGGGCACAAGCAGAGACCTCTTTGCGGGCTCCTTTGTCCTTTGTGCACTGTCCGGTGCCCCCAGGGCCAAAGCAGGCGTCCACATTGTAGCAGTCTAGTTGCCGCTGGGGTATGAAGCACCGAGGACCCTTAGCCCGGATGGGCTTGCACACTATTCACGCTCTGGCCAGGCGTGGCCAGAGAGTATAAAATAAAGGGACGGAAGTCGCTTGAGGCTTCCCCGCCCATACTTGTGCACAGAGTGTATTGTGTCCATTATTGTTACCAAGCATCAGGCCTTGTATCCTGCGTTAGCCCCCAACCCAAGCTACTACACTGGCAACGAGGGTGGGTAAACGCCGCCGACACGCGGCGACAGGCACCCCGTCGAGGACCTGAATTCGGAGGTGTGAACACCTCCGAATTGACCTGCGCATCGACGCAGTGAACGAGATTGGCAGTAGCTGTGCCCCTGCTGCCATGATGGGAGTCCCAGTGCCGACGCACCTCCAGCTGAGCGGAGCACCCAGCTGCAGCAATGGTGCCTCACCGACTGAATATCACCCAGGAGCCCCACATGCTGCAGCCCAGCTCAGCCCTGCCGGCCTGGTCCCCATCAGAGAGCAGACCACGCAGTGGCGCGCACATGCGCAGACCGCCCTCCTTCTGCTACAATCGGCTCTGCGTATGCGGAACGTGAGCTGGCTGTGCCCAGGGAGATCCTGAGGCCTGGATCGAAACCCTGCTGCCCTGGACATCGCACAGGAAGCGCTTAGTGGTTCACTGCAGGGGAGAAGCCCCAAAGTCTACTGATTGCAATACAAGGACACACATGAGGGGAAAGTCAACACAATGGTGAGAGGAAGAGAGGAAAAAAATAAAATAAATAAAGAGGGCAAAGTCAGGAATACCTCCCACAAGCAGTAGAGTCTTAACGGATTACAGAACAGACTTAAAAGGGGAAAAGAGAGAGTTTTACCCCCATGTAGCCCAGCATCCAAGGGAAACATGAATGACCAAGGTGCACAAGCATCACCCCCTCAAGCACAACCAGCTCAGAACCTAGGGCCACCACCGGTGCAGCAAGTGCCACTACACTCCCAGATTGGTGCTCTGCCTCCATTCAGTTAGCTGATCGACCCAGCAACAGCGTCGCCCAGGTGGACACTCTGGGTAAGCCGTCTAGACAACTATTTCACAGCGACGCGGGAAACGATGGCGCAGTAAAGAGGTCCTTACTATTACACTTTACCGGTGATGAAATACACAAGTTGTTCACTCATCTACACAACACTGGTCGGCCCGACAACTACAAAACAGCAATGGCTGCCTTAAATGCGCACTTTGACCCCCAACTGAACCCTGACTATGAGAGGTTCAAACTGCAACAGGCACATTAGAGGGAAGGGGAGTCGATGGATGCCTTCCATGCGCGGCTGCTTGGGATGTATGACGTTACAACGCATACTATTACAACGCATGCTTTTACAACGCATTTTTTACAACGCAAGTACCATAACAACGCCAGACTTTACAACGCATACTTTTACAACGCGAAATAGTAAAGTAATATAAAAGTACCATTACAACGAAATCACTTATAACGCATACCTTTACAACGCATAAAAAAAATGAAACATTATTTTTTTAAATTTTGTCAAATAAATCCTGGCACGGGATGCAGGGAAAATAGGGGTTTTGGGTGGGGAAGTGTATTAAAATGTGGGAAGAAACTGAACGTAAATATAACGAAAAGCAAAGCTTTTTTTTAAATTAATACTAGAGTATTAAAATTAATACTCGAGTATTTAAAAAAGTACTCACTGGTTTTCCAAAAAATTACATTGATAAACAAATTAATAATGATAAAAAAAAACATAACCAATACAAGTAGCAGAATAATAAAATTACTATTGGTAATAACAAACAATTTTCAATCGAAAAGTCGCCATTTAAAAAAGTCAACATGAAATAATTGTCCTACTACTGTTTTCATGAAAATAACACCACAACAAGAATTACAAAATGGATGCCAAAACGGAACGTGAAAGTTAAAACAACACTATTTTAAAACAACATTTTAAATTGTAAGTTTCCACAGTAAATAAAAGGATTTAAAAAGCACATAAAAACGCTGTATTTCTTAAAAATTATAATGACACTAAGAAAAAGTTATAAATACGAGCAAGACACCATTTTGAAACCAGTTGATTATCAACTCCCAGAGTGACCAGACGCCAAAACCTGACCCTCTGACCTATTCACCGAGCTACGACCCGAATTGATTCTAAAATCAATATTTTCCGACACTCAAGTAAGTGTAGAGAAAAATAACAGCATTTTTAAGTGAAAAGAAATAAAAATCAGTATTATTAGTAATACTTTTTTAAAATTAATTTACAGAATTTACAAACTTTCCAGAATAGACAAACGATTATCTATGTGCTAAACAACTTACATAAAATATGTAAGTACATATACATATTATTCTATATTTTTCGACAATTATTAAATTTACAGCATAACGCGATTAGTAAAATAAAGGTTACAGAAAGTAAACCTTTTAAAAGCCACAATATATTTTACCGTGACACTTTTTTTTTAAAGATTATGAAATATAGGGGGGGGGCGCTAGAGGGCGCACTGCGGGATGGCTGGCTGCTGAGTCGGCTCCGCCGGACGGGAGCGGTAAAATCGTCGCCCTTGGCCCCTAACCAGCCCCAAATTCGGCGCAAATTGTAAATATGGACGTCTGAACGCCCCGGCTCCGTGGTGTGGAAGTTTCTGCCGTATGGTGAGCGGCGTGACGGAGTAATCGGCAGATAATCGTACAACACTGCGAGGCTGGCCAAAATGGCGGCGCGCGGCCGCAGCGATCACGGACACGAATGACTGGTGTCGCCGACGAACGCTCTCAGGGCTGCACCAAACCTGCCCAGACAACAACGTGGACTACGAGCCGGCGAAAACAAGGTACGAACTGCCCATGCTGCGTGTGGACACTGCAGCGGACCTTGTGCGTTCCAGGGCGGCCATGGCGGCGGTGAAACGCACAACCGGCGCACCAACAACGGACGCTGGCAGCGCCCGGTGTCCTTAAGAACCAGCACGGGAACTGGCGAAAACGCGCTCCACCGCTTGGCAGTGACCACAGTTAAAGGAGGGGAGCAGCTAGAGATGCACCTAACAACGTGGCAAATTGCGAGGTCCAGGGGCGCTCCGCAGTGCTAGCTGAAGGGCGCGAAGCGGGACCGCCGTCACTCGAAGGTCCACGCCTCCCAGGCAGAGGGCACCCCAGCGTAGACAAGACCCCACGACGACCACAGCAACACAGGGCACACCTGCACTGAACGCTGTGTTGAACCACTATGTGGCTAAGTGGCACGGCAAATGAATAGACCCACAGCGCTGGGAAGGGCTGGAGTGCAACCTCGGCGCACACGGACGACGACCAAGCCAACGACACCAACGCGCTCACAGGCTGCCAGCCCCACTGTGTCCCCTGGGGAAATGGGGAAACCCGACAAGCAGCAATCGAAACTGCCCTTCGAGACCAAGAAACAAGCGACGAAAACAGGAGCTGCTCTAGAAGCAGACGGTGAGCAGGTACTGGGGGACGGCGCCAACATGGAGGCAGTGCTAAGGGCTATACAGCAGAGTCTGCAGGACATGAATAACAAAATGAACAATGTTGTGGCACGGGTGGACACCCTGTCGTCCAAACTGGAGAACCACGAGGAGAGACTGGTGGAAGCGGAACAAAGGATCTCCGTGGTGGAAGACCACTCCAGAGACACCACGAAAGCATGCAGTGCCATCGAAAAGACCCTGGAGACTCTGAAAGCGAAGGTGGAGGACCAGGAAGCGAGGTCGCACCGCAACAACGTGCGCATAGCGGGCCTGCCGGAATCCACCAACACCGGCAGAATGGAGACGTACGTGGAAAACATGCTGAAAGATATCTTCGGCGCGGGGAGCTTCTCCGAGGTTTTCCTGGTCGAACGCGCGCATCGTTCCCTGGCCCCCACTCCAAAACCGGGGGCGACACCTCGAATAATCATTGCCAGAGTACTCAACTACAGAGATAGGGATACTGTACTACGACTGGCAAGGGAAAAGGGCACTATCAACCATCAGGGCAACACGCTGGAGTTCTACCCTGATCACACCATGGCGGTGCAGCAGGCAAGGAAAGAATTCGCTCCCGTTAAAAAGAAGCTTCGAGAGTTGGAAATCGGATATGCGATGCTATACCCAGCAAAACTTAAGATCCTAATGGATGGCAAGCCGGTGATCCTTTCGACGGTGCACGCTGCGCAGGACTACGTCAAAACCTATATCAAACGTCGGAAAGACCGGGAGAACGCGGGAAGAACAAGCGACAACGACTGACAACGCTAATGGCGGACCTATGCAGGTCACTGGACTGCTTATTTGGAGCGGGCTGCAGATCACGGATTTTCTGTTTGGCGCAAGACTATGATTTGCACTCCGAGAGGGTGCAGACGTTGCTGCAGACGAACATTGGAAAGAGGCCATGTCTGGCAGTGACGCAGTGAGTACAGCAGGGGATCCTTGTACATGGGCCGACACACAAGGTATGAGATATGTTTTGCTAAGGGCGTGTGATCAGAAGACGGCACTGCATGCGCCTCCATTGTGTAACCCCGGAACACTGACTATGAGGGCGGGTGGCACTGTCTAAGACTATTAGATACCTCGGAGGGAGACAGGGGAAGGAGAGATGTTCATAAACGCATGTGAGGGGATGGAGGGGGAAGAGGAGGGTGAAAGAACAACTGACATTTAACAGTGATATTGTGAAATACCGCGCCCGTCCACATCCACTATGTGGATGGAGATGTGTGCTTCGGGCGACACCCCCAGGAGGGTGTACCCCACAACAAGTTCTACCACAGTTTTGAAGTTCGGGGGGGGTATGGCTTTGGCAATGTTTGGGTGCTGAAGTGGGTGGAGGGGGGGCGGGGAAGCTGTGTATGGTTCAAATGTTTGCACTGTGTCTGAGAAGCATTGCGACCTCATTAGTTGCCTGTACTGTTAATGTTATAAGAGCACACTTTGGCAGAGGGCCGCACAACACACGCGGCACACGATTTCAACTGACCTCACGGTAATGGCACGTTCTGACACGCTTAATTTTCTCACATGGAATGTCAGGGGGCTGGGGAACCCGAAAAAGATAAGACAAATGTTTGCATATGTTAACAGGCTTAAGGCGGATGTGATATTCCTGCAAGAAACGCACATGGCACCCACTACCACTTCCAAGCTAGGGAACAAATGGGCGGAGTCCACCACTGGCTCATACTACTCGACATACTCACGGGGCGTCAGTATCTTGATCAAGAAAGGGACTCACTTTAAAATCAAGGACACGTACACTGACATAGGGGGGCGGTATGTGATCGTGGTGGGAGAGGTAAGGCGGCAGAGAGTGGCACTGGTGAATGTCTATGGCCCCAACGTGGATGATGCGGGGTTTTTTGAAACGGTATGGCACAAAATAGCGGATATTCAGGCGGACAATGTAATATGGGGGGGGGACTTCAACGGCACACTGCACGACGGGCTTGACAGGGCTCCGCACACACCTGAACAACACACCAAGGCGAGGGAAATGCTGCTGGACGCAATGTCCGATTTACATGTGAGCGACGTGTGGAGGACGCTGCACCCAGGGGAGCAACTATCCACACACGTTAATGCGGCGAATAGAAGCTGGTCCAAGCTAGACTATTGGCTAACCACGCAGGATGTTATTACATGGGTAGAGCAGATAACACATCTCCCGAGAACATTGTCTGACCACAGCCCGGTGCTCCTGAGATTACGAATCCCACACTATGTGCCACCGCCCTACACCTGGCGATTCAACGCGCAGGCCTTGCGTGATCCGCTGTACGTTGACACTGTCATGAAAGCGATCACGGATTATTTCGAACTGAACTCCCCCACTACGGAGGACCCGTGCCTCCTATGGGAAGCATTTAAAGCAACGATACGGGGCGTCTGCATTAGCACATCCTCGGGAATATTAAAAGACATTCGCCACCAACTAAAGAGCAGGGAGGAGATGATTCAGGAGCTGGAGACGAGGTACACAAACACTGGGGACACGGCGCTACTAAGCGACATTCAGGTACTACTGACGCAATACAATACATATGCTGACGATGAGCTGAAGCACATCTTCAAGAGGACAACGGCTAGGAGATATGGGGAAGGGGGACGGCCAGGCAGAGCCCTAGCGGAAAAGATCTGCTCCGGAAGGGCACCACAACATATAGCGGCAATACGGACTAAGGACGGCACACGCGCACATGACATACAGACCATTATGGGGGAATTCAGAGATACATATGGGGCACTGTACGAGGAACGGACACAGCTACCACGGGAGGAATTATTGGCATACATGGCCGACGTGGAGATCGCCTCGCTGGCAGACGGTCACAGAGAATACTTAGCACGGCCTGTAACGACACAGGAAGTTATTGATACCATTAAAAGACTCCCTAACGGCAAAGCGCCAGGACCAGATGGGTTCGTCATTGAATTTTACAAGGCATTTGCACACACACTAGCGCCACACTTGGTAAATCTATATGAGCAAGCGCATGAAGCCCAATCGCTACCACCGTCCATGAGGGAGGCGTTGATCATTGCTCTCCTGAAACCAGGTAAAGACGAGGAGCAATGCGACTCCTACCGCCCCCTCTCGTTAATCAACGTAGACACTAAAATATTAGCGAGCATACTAGCAGACAGACTAAAACCGCTCATGCCGTTACTAATAAGACCGGACCAGGCTGGCTTCATTCCGGACAGGTCGACCACTCACAACACACGCACCCTTTTTGCCCTGGCGCACTACTTGGCCCGACAATAAAAGCGGTGGCAGTGCTATTGGATGCGGCCAAGGCGTTCGATACTATAGACTGGCCCTTTCTCCACGCAGTCCTAATCGGATGGGGTTCCCGCCATTATTCATTGGCTGGATCACAATGTTATACTCAGGCCTGACGGCACGAATAAGGGTGAACAAGCATCTGTCAGCTCCGAAAGACATCAAGTGTGGCACTAGACAGGGATGCCCTCTATCGCCAATGCTATTTGCCCTCATACTGGAGCCACTGGCGTGTAAAATACGACAGCACTACCACTACTCAGCTATTCAGCTACCCACGCGACCAATACACATAGCTTTGTACGCTGACGACATGGTCCTCTACGTCAAAAACCCGGAGACAAATCTCAACCCGCTGCTGCTGGAATACATTAAGTTCGGCCATTACTCGGGTCTTCACATCAATTGGAGTAAATCCATCATACTCCCGCTGACGGACGGTACCCAGCCCACGATGCTGGACTACCCCCTGGAATGGCAAGAAGAGCCGACGAGATACTTGGGCATATGGTTCCACAGAGACCCGGAACTGGTCATCCGCACCAATTACGGGAGAACCATATCTGCGCTTGAGGACAAGGTCAAACGATGGATTGGGCTACCGCTATCACTGGCAGATAGGCTCGCCATAGTAAAAATGGTACTCCTGCCTAAATTCTTATATCTGTTCAACAACATACCTATCAAGCCCCCGGCGGAGGTGTTTCGTAACATAAAATCTCTCATGCTCTCCTTAATCTGGGCGGGGAAACAGGCTAGGCTAGAACTACGGACTCTGACACTGCCGTACGCAAAAGGGGGGTTCCAGGTACCAGACATCTACCTATACTATCAGTGTGCGCAGGCGCAATTTGCGCATTATTGGTTCCACGAGATTCCATTCCTAACGCACGTCGCAGTAGAAAAAGGGGATGCTGATCCCATACCGCTAACAAGTATTCTAACACACAATCGACCAAGGCTGCACGACCACGACATTAACCCCGTGAACACGACGGTAGAAGCATGGAGGACACTCAGTAGGATGGCACAGTGTACGCCACTCTATGCCCCGACACTCCCATTAGCTCATCATCCGGCACTATCTGTCACACAAGAACAGGTGGGGATGGACCTTCTTAAAAGTGCTGGCATTGATACCCTAGGCGATTTGTATAGGGATGGGCAATTTATAACACTAGACCAACTATCATATATCCAAAATCCAACCCTGCTGTTCAGTTTCAACTATTACAGACTACAGAGGGCGGTGAAAGAACATTTTCAGACGTTCCCAGCAGAACCACAAACACTTGCTCCACTGACACTCGTTCTAACCACCCCCTCAGCATCTCACTTGGTATCTCGACTATACCGCAGCGCGCAAACTAGCATCGGGGGTAACACTAAAAAAGCAAGGGAAAAATGGAGCACTGCACTGGGGGACACCCTAACGGAGGAGGAGTGGGAGACTTCCTGCATGCTAACGGGGATGCTGACACCAAATGGAAGTCTCCGGCTGATCCATTATAAATATCTACATCACACGTACCATACACCAGAGAGACTACATATATATGGTCTGAGGGACAACTCCAACTGCACTAGATGCGGACAGGAACACGCAGATTTCATACACTTAGCTTGGCACTGTGATGCGGTAGCGCAATATTGGGATCAGGTGGTGCAAACTATCAACGCTATCTTGGGAGCTACCTTGCCATGTACTGCTAAAGTCTGTCTACTGGGGTTGGTGCCACAATTGAGAGCACGGCGACGTAAACTGTGTGTGATTGCACTACTGGTGGCGAAGAGGAGAATATCCGTACACTGGAACAGCAAGCGGAAACCGAAGGTAAAAAACTGGCTAGAGGACTTGACCTATTGCAAAGATACTTTACTCACGTATGAGGAGGACCTGCCTATGGGTTCCCGCCCCAGAGACTACTGGGAACCTTTCCGACAATATCTGCTGTCAGTGGCCTCTGACGATGAAACGTGCTGAGCGCACACTTACTGCGGGTCATCTGCTACTTTGTGAGATACATGGCGGGGCAATGAGGGAGGGAGAATGCTGTGACACAGTGCATTGAGTTTTAATGGGGGGTTCTTGTTCTGACGTTATGCCCTTCCCCTAGGTTTTGGGGATTCTGGCCAAAAATACTGAAAATGTGAGACTGAACGAACATGTATACCATACTGTTGCATTGTTGTATAATAAGCCTACACTGCCAAAGAAAACGCGCCGCCGGACCTCTGGTTGTCGGCTGATGGGCTGTGTATGGAAGTCCCTATGACTCAATTCTCTGGCAATGTGCACAGCCGGCCTTAATGGGTTGTAGGCGAATTGTATGTACCACCTCTATGACAATGTGCAATAAATGTCTTACACAAAAAAAAAAAGATTATGAAATATAAATGAATAGAGTGTGATGTAAACCAATAGAAATATATATTTTTTTAATTTAAGAAATATAAATTATTTTTTAAAACAGCACAACTGAAAGATTAGCGAGGATAACAAATATGAACTGCATTTTGAGAAAAGAACGACACTCCGTTTCAACTAAAATTAAAAGGTACTGTTTGTAAATATTTTTTGGGTCAAGTCACAAATTATCAAAACAACGATAACTACTTCTAATACACACGCATTTATTATCATTCTCACAGAAAAAAATCAAGTAAGAAAAAACCCAGGACTTTCTTCTGTGAAAAAAAGGCCGATTTTTAAAAGAGATAAATTATTTAAACGGAAATGCTGTTTAAATCTTTAAAAATAGAGAGCTAGAAAATGAAGCTTTTTCAAAAATAAGGAAAAATAAAGAAAGAATACGAAAGAATAGGGACACATTTAAATATTCAAACTACAAAAAGTTGCAAAAGTAGGGAAAGTGTGGGATAGTGTAGGTACAACATTTGCTAATGTAACTCCAGGAAGGTGCAGCAGTAGAGAAAATGTGGGATAGTGTAGGGGCGTAATTTACTATTCTAACACCAGTAAAGTGCAAAAGGAGAGAAAGTGTGAGATAGTGTTGATGCTAAAATTACTATTGTAAGTCCAGGAAGGTGCAGCAGTAGGGAAAATGTGGAATAGTGTAGGGGCTGGATTTACTGATGAAACTCGACCAAGGTATAGCAGTAGGGAAAGTGTGAGATAGTGTAGGGGCAGTATTTACTATTCTAACTTTAGGAAGGTGTAGCACTATGATAAGTGTGGGATATTGTAGGGACATGATTTACTATTCCAACTCCAGGAAGGTGCAGCAGTAGGGAAAGTGTGGGATAATGTAAGGGCTGTATTTACTATTCTAACTCCAGAAAGGTGCAGAAGTAGGATAAGTGTGGGATAGTGTAGGGGCAGAATTTACTATTGTATCTCCAGGAAGGTGCAGCAGTAGTGAAAGTGTGGGATAGTGTAGAGGCAATATTTACTATTGTAACTCCAGGAAGGTATAGCAGTAGGAAAGGTGTAGCATAGTATAGAGGCTGAATGTACTATTCTAACTCTAGGAAGGTGCAGTAGTAGGGAAAGTGTGAGATAATGTATGATTACAGTTAAGAAAAATAAAGCTTTTGCACAGAAATGCAGACATTTTAGTTTTTTCAAAATACATTTAAACAAAAAAATACATAATCATACTTTTCTCTGTTTGCAGAATCTCAACGAACTCTTCAAAGAACAAAACAAAGTCAAAATCCAGGAAATCTGAGAACCGAACAAGGAAAAAAAACAGACTCAGAAGGTAATTCAAATGAAAATTCCAAGCAATGAAACAAAAAAAATGACAGTACTTCAGTATTATTACTCCAAACAGATGCTGCAGTAGAAAAAGTGCAGGATAGTGTATGGACAGGATTTACTATTCTAACTCCAGGAAGGTGCAGCAGTAGGCAAAGTGTGGGATAGTGTAGGGGCAGGATTTACTATTCTAACTCCAGGAAGGTGCAGCAGTAGGGAAAGTGTTGGATAGTGTAGGGGCAGGATTTACTATTCTAACTCCTGGAAGGAGTAGCAGTAAAGAAAGTGTGGGATAGTGTAGGAGCGTAATTTACTATTCTTACTCCAGGAAGGTGCAACACTAGGATAAGTGTGAGATAGTGTAGAGACAGGATTTACTATTCTAACTCCAGTAAGGAGCAGCAGTAGGGAAAGTGTGGGATAGTGTAGGGGCAGTATTTACTATTCTAACTCCCGGAAGGTGTAGCAGTAAGGAAAGTGTGGGATAGTGAAGGGGCAGTATTTACTATTCTAAAACCAGGAAGATGCATCAGTAGGGAAAGTGTGAGAAAGTGTATGGGTACAGTAAAGAAAAATTAAACTTTTGCACAGAAATGCAGAAATTTTTTTTGTTTAAAAAATACATTCAATCAACAAATGACATAAACATACTTTTCTCTGTTTTCAGAATCTCAAACAATTCTTCAAAAAACCTAAACAAAGTCAAAACCCAGGGAATCTGAGAACCGAACAAGGAAAAAACACCAGACTCAGAAGGTAATTCAAATGAAAATTCCAAGAAATGAAACAAAAAAATGTCAATACTTCAGTATTATTACTCCAAAAAGATGCTGTAGTAGGGAAAGTGTGGGATAGTGTAGGGGCAGGATTTACTATTCTAACTCCAGGATGATGCGTGGGATGTTTTATCTAGGAAGGGATTAGGCTCCGGTATAATAAGAGCTTTAAAAACGTTGTATGCTGCTCCTAAAGCGCATATTCGAATTAATGGAAAGATCTCTACGCCTTTTATGATTACCAGAGGCACCCGACAAGGATGTCCCTGCTCCCCCTTACTTTTTGCTTTCTACATTGATCCGTTAATTAATCGTTTTCTTTTGGAGCAGAAAATTAAAGCTATTGTCCTAGCTAATGTTAATTACTGAGTTTTAGCTTATGCTGACGATATAGTGATAACTACCACTGACGTACAATCAGCCCTACCGGTGGTTGACTATATTATTATTATTATTATTATTTAGCGATTTATAAAGCGCCTGGTGACCCGGAGGCATCCCTGCGCTTATGATACATGTGGAAACCAGAGGGGAAAGGGAGTTTATTCGGGGAAAAGCAGAGTTTTCAATATTTTGCGGAACAGAAGGTGGCAGGGTTCCAGTTGCAGGCATCGGGGGAGTGAGTTCCTTCCTGCGGAAGCTTTTACTGCGAACCGTCTGCCGCCGGTGCGAGCTTTCCTGAATCTCAGAACGATGGCCAGGCGTTCGTTATCCGAGCGTAGGAGTCTAGGGGCCTTGAAGGGGGTGACCATGTCTCTCAGGATAGAGGGGCCGAGACCATTGAGGAGTTTGTGGACAGTGCACATCGCTTTAAATTCTACCCTCTGACGCACTGGAAGCCAGTGTAGGGCCTTGAGCGCTGGTCTGGCCGAGGTTCTGGAAGGGAGGCCCATTAGGAGTCGGGCCGCTGCGTTTTGAGTTCGCTGGAGTTTAGCCAGGGTGGATTCAGGGGCTCCCAGATAGACAGCGTTACTATAGTCTAGCCGGGCAAGGATTAAACCTTGAATTAAGAGTTTCCTAGATAGGGGCGGAAGTAGGGGGAGGATTTTGCGGATGGAACGCATGAGTCCGAAGCAGGTGCCTGCTGTTTTGGCTGCCTGGGTCTTCATGGACAGCTCCGGTTCAAGCCAGACTCCAAAGGTCTTGATTTCTGGTTTCGGGGTGGGCACCTCACCGAAAGCGTCTGGCCAGACCGATGGGGGGATGGTGGTCCATTTCTTGCCCATAAGCATGACTTCGGTTTTCGACCCGTTGAGTTTCAAAGATGACTCGCACATCCCGTGGTGGATTTCCTGGAGGCAGTTCAACAGATTGTCCGGGTGATTGTCAAGATGAGCGAGTGAGACGACCAGTTGCGTGTCGTCCGCATAGCTCACTATCTTGATTCCGAAAGGTGAGACGACATCCTTGAGGGAGGCCATGTAAGCGTTAAACAGAGTGGGGCTTAATGACGACCCCTGGGGGACTCCACTAGTGAGGGGGAGAGGGGCTGAGCGGGAATTGCCGTCCCAAACCTGGAAAGAGTGGCCTGATAGAAAAGACTCTATCCACGCAAGCGCCGTGTCCGTGAGTCCCGCCACGGCCAGCCGGTGGAGTAGGACACGGTGATTCACCGTGTCAAAGGCTGCACTGAGGTCCAGGAGGATCACTGCCACTGACCCTCCTGAATCCAAAATGCACCTAGCCTCCTCGATGACAGCGAGGATGGCGGTGTCTGTACCGTGGCCCGGGCGGAACCCAGTTTGGGACCGACGTAGAAGGTGATTTGATTCAAGGAACTGGGACAGTTGAATGTTTACCAGTTTCTCGGCTATTTTGCTGATACTAGGAAGTAGTGAGATTGGCCGATAGTTGGCCAGGTCGGAAGGGTCCAGTTGGGGCTTTTTGAGAAGAGCCTTAACTACAGCGCTCTTCCAACTCGGTGGAACAGAGCCCTGGGAAAGCGAGATGTTAATCAGTTCCGTGATGGTGGGCAGTATGGTGGGGGCCACTGCTTTCAGGAATCTGATAGGTGCGGGGTCATGGGGGGAGCCGCTTTTCAATTTGGCCAGTGCTGATCCTACTTCGTCCGGTGATACTGCCCTAAAGGCAGTCAATTGTGGGTGCAGTATGTTTCCTGTCTGGTTGGTAAGAGCGTCAGAGTCTGTGTGGTTAGGCAGACTGGGAGGCGGAAGGGAGACTAGGATAAGGGCGATTTTGGAGTCGAAGTAGGTTGCCAGTTTATCGCTTCTGTCCGGCGAAGATGAGTTGGAAGAAGGGGGCGCCGTTATTTTCAGAAGTTCTTTGGCGATGAGGTAGGATTCTCTCGCCGAGTTGGTGGAGTTACTTATTCTGGTGTCGTAGTATGCGGCTTTAGTGAACTTCAAAGTGGCTTTATAAGATCTCACCGACCTACGGTAGGCGTCCTTACTAGTATGGAGCCAGTCCTTTCTCCATAGTCGCTCCGCTTTTTTACACTCTTTGCAGAGAGTTCTTAGTTCCGGGCTGTACCATGGAGCTGATCCAGTTTTCCTGTTTTTATGGGGAGGATAGAGTCAAGGGAGGAGGAGATCCACTCCCTGAACTTTCTGACTTTCTGTCAGCGGTAGCTGGGTCAACCGAGGGACTAGGGGTTGTATGGTCCAGGGCTTTGGCCCAATCCTCAGCCGAGAGTCTGGACCATGCTCTGTCCCTTGTATAGGTGGCGGGTTTATGGGGTTTCCTGTAATCCCCTGGTAAGCGGAAGGGGACCAAAAAGTGGTCCGTCCACGGAAGGGGGAGGGACTCTTTGGTTTGTAAGGTGTGGAGGTTGGTGAACACGGGGTCTAGTAAATGGCCCTTAATGTGTGTGGCTCCGGAGTTGGTGAGTAGGAGGCCATAGGCCGCCAGGTCAGTGATCAAATCGACTGCCCCTGTGTCAAGGGGGTCGTCGAAATGGATGTTAAGGTCTCCTAGTATAGTGAAATTGGGGGTGGAATGGGCCAGAGATGCTATTGATTCTAGGAGGGCGCTAGTGAACGGGCCATAATGGCCAGGGGAGCGATATACTAGGAGGCCTAACAGTGTGCTAGTTGGTGCTATTTGGATGGTAAAATGGAGGCTTTCAGAGTCCAGGATGTGGGCATAGTAGGTTCTACAGGAAAAATGATTCTGGTGGAGGATGGCCAGTCCGCCTCCTCTGCCAGATGGACATGGTTGGGACTGAATATTAAAGTCCGGGGGAAGGGCTAACACCACGTCTGAGTCCGAGTGGTCGGTGATCTATGTTTCCGTGAGGAATAGAATGTCTAGTTCGTGGTCTTCTATTAGATGGTTAATGAGCAGGGCATGCATGGGGAGTGATCTGCAGTTCAGTGAGGCAAGTTTAAGGCCCCGCTGAGAGACGCGTGGAATGGATAGTTGTAGTTGGGCTGGGTGGCAGATTGTGCAGCTAGTAAATTGACCGTCTAGGTCATGAACATAATTGCAGGTGCTGTCGTTGGTGGGTCTGAGACTGAGAAGGTCTCGGCGCGAGTATGTTACCCTAGTGGGAGCTGGTTCCGGCAGGTATTCTGGCCCCGAGCCCGTCCGAGCACGGACGGGCGCAGACGGGCTTGCCTTAGGCGCTCCCGCTGCGCTCGTCTGCTGCGCTTCCGTTGGCAGCACATGATGTAGGGGTAGGGGGGCGTGGCCTACAGGGGGCGTGGCCTCAGTCCTCGCCGACTTTGGCGTTTTGACAGGAACTTGGTGGTCTGCGAGCGAGCGATAGATCCGCTACTCGCTGTGCTCTAGGTAGAGGTGAGTGCCCTGGCGCTTTGCTAGCGCGTGGTGAGTTTTTAAAAGCAACAATTTTAACAAATGACAATTTTCACAAAGTGAGCAGTTTTAAAAACTCCCGGCTTCCGCCTCAGGAGTGCGCGTGTATCTGACCTAGGCGCTTGTAGTCAGCGCTTAAGTAATGCGACAGGGGGGCGTGGCCTACAGGGGGCGTGGCCTCAGTCCTCGCCGACTTTGGCAATTTGGATCTTTCTCGGGGTACAAGCTCAACCTTGAGAAGACTCAAATTCTTTGCTCCGGAGATAAACCACCATCAAATATTTCCACTACCTCAGAGGTTACTTACTTAGGAATTAAGATCTCCCTCCCCATAGAGAAGATACCAGAACGCAATATAAATCCCATAATTACACAAATTAATGCTTCATTACAGCGCCTAGACCACCTACATTTATCACTTTATGGCAGACTTAATATATTAAAAATGTTGGTCCTACCAAAAGTGTTGTATTTGTATCGTACAATACCACTAGAATTCCAACCGCTCTGTTTTAAAACTTTAGAAAGAACTACTTTTCGGTTTTTATGGGGGTATAAACGCCATAGGAAATCATCGAAGAAAATGATACTGAGCAATGAATGTGGTGGATGGAATGTTCCTTATTTTCTTCTGTATTATTTATCTGCCGCACTGCAATATATAAGCCCCTTGATTTTGGGAGATAGAGTAGAGATGGAGAAACATCAAACCCGTCAATTTATGAAATGATACTAGGTGAAAAAGTTAAGGGTAGCTTTCTGAAGATTGTAGAACCCAGTTATCATAATAAAAACACAATTTAAGATATTGAAGGCTGCCTTTGGAGTTTGGCAAAAAGTGCAAAAACATCTGAAATTATGTAAACTGAACTTTTATACCCCCCTCATATCAAAAGGTCTGCTACCAGAAATTTTTTGTGATTTAACTATGTATAGATGGCAACAGAGAGGAATATGCTATTTGGGAGACTTGTTTAGTAATGATCAAATGTTGTCATTTCAGGAGCTTACGAACACATTTGCTGTGGGAAGAAAAGATTTCTTTAAATTCCTTCAATTACGAAGTTACTTACTAAATTATCCTTTTACTCCCCCATCTAAAGTTTCACTGTTAGAACTCTTGCAAAAAAAAACCCGCATAGGAGCAATTTATATAAGTTTAATTCAGGAATATGGTACTGATCTAGGACATTGTCAGCAGAAATGGGCTAATACTTTAGGTATACCGGAAGTTGATATTTTGCTATCAATCAAAATGGCATCAGAGTGTTTAATAACAGGGATGATGAAATCACAACATTTTATGTGTATTCACAATCTGTACTATACTCCCAGTAAAGTTGCTAAGTGGAGCACCACGACCAGTACGAACTGCAGCCGATGTGGTCTATTTTCAGCTGATGCTTTACATATGTTTTTCTCTTGTCCTAAACTTTCTAATTTGTTCCTACATATTGAATTTTTTTTATTTATTATTCTTAAACATGAGGTTAAGATAACAGCAGAGTTGCTGTTATTAGGTATTGATCATGCAGTCATTAGGCCAAGATCAATTTCATATTTTTTATTTATTTGCATGGCTGCAGCCAGGTCTTGAATTACCAAAGAATGGATTAGTTTAGCTCCGCCGTCTTTTTCTATGTGGTGTGAAAAGTTATTATTTATGTATAATATTGAATCCGCCATATACAAGTTGAAGGGGGTAAAAAAAAGAGCTCTGGGGGAGAAGATTTGGGCACCAATTGCCGAATCGATTTAAGCTATTTGTTTGCCTGATTTATTTTCATTTCTCTGTTATAAGATGCTATGTACTTTACGAAGATTGTTTTTTTTCCCTTTGTTTCTTTGTTTACTAGTTTATGGCATTTGTTATGTATCGCTGTATTTCCTTGCAATAAAATAATACAATAAAAAAAAAATAAAAAAAAAAAAATTCCAAGCAATCAAACAAAAACAATGACAGTACTTCAGTATTATTACTACAAAAATATGCTGCAGTAGGGAAAGTGTAGAATTGTGTAGGGGCAGGGTTTACTATTCTAACTCCAGGAAGGTGCAGCAGTAGGGAAAGTGTGGGCTAGTGTAGTGGCAGGATTTACTAATCTAACTCCAGGAAGGTGCAGCCGTAGGGAAAGTGTGGGATAGTCTAAGGGCTGTATTTACTATTCTAACTCCAGGAAGATGCAGTAGTATGGAAAGTGTGGGATAGTGTAGGGGCAGGATTTACTATTCTAACTCCAGGAAGGTGCAGTAGTAGGGAAAGTGTGAGATAATGCATTGTCACAGTTAAGAAAAATAAAGCTTTAAACAAAAAAATACATAATCATACTTTCCTCTGTTTGCAAAATCTCAAAGAACTCTTCAAAGAACAAAACAAAGTAAAACCAAGGGAATCTGAGAACCGAACAAGGAAAAAAACACCAGACTCAGAAGGTAATTCAAATAAAAATTCCAAGCAATGAAACAAAAAAGATGACAGTACTTCAGTATTATTACTCCAAAAAGATTCTGCAGTAGGGAAAGTGTAGGATAGTGTAGGGGCAGGATTTACTATTATAACTCCAGGAAGGTGCAGCAGTAGGGAAAGTGTGGGATAGTATAGTGGCAGGATTTACTATTCTAACTCCAGGAAGATGCAGTAGTATGGAAAGTGTGGGATAGTGTAGGGGCAGGATTTACTATTCTAACTCCAGGAAGGTGCAGTAGTAGGGAAAGTGTGAGATAATGTATTGTCACAGTTAAGAAAAATAAAGCTTTTGCAGAGAAATGCAGACATTTTAGTTTTTTCAAAATACATTTAAACAAAAAAATACATAATCATACTTTTCTTTGTTTTGTTCTTTGAAGAGTTCTTTGAGATTCTGCAAACAAAGTCAAAACCCTGGAAATCTGAGAACTGAACAAGGAAAAAAAAACAGACTCAGAAGGTAATTCAAATGAAAATTCCAAACAATGAAACAAAAAAAATGACAATACTTAAGTATTATTACTCCAAAAAGATGCTGCAGTAGGGAAAATGTAGGATAGTGTAGGGGCAGGATTTACAAGTCAAAGTCAAATAATGCTTTATTCGAGGTTCACTCATTAAAGCAAGTACATAAAACAAAAATTTACAATCATTTACAATCGTTGCTATTAAAAATAAGACTTTCAATTAAAATTAAGACTTGATAATAAAGTACAATTTAGATGCATTTACAATATAAAATTCTATGCATAAGATTTTTTTTAAAAAATTTGTGAGAATAAAAAGTTTTAGATAAAAAATACCAGTATAAAATGCAGACCGACTAACTAGAAGAAACACAATCAAATGGCTATATGGCCGGGATGCCCGTCACCCCCTCCCAACACAATCCCCAAGGATGGGAAGTCGGACGCAGGCTTGAACTTTTGGAAGGCGGGAGGGAGTCACCCTCCCGGCCGTATTTATTAAAATATGAAACAAAATTTAAAACATTAAATAAAAGTATCATAATCATGTACAATTTTACATTTATTACATTTCGATGAAGACATGTTCTTTGGCTAACCTTAACAGATCTCTAATACAAAGGTTTCCTAGCCGAGTCTAACATCCTGCAAATGCAAACATTCTAAATTAAAATTGTACATCCTAGCATTAAGGGCCAACGGCAAGGTCTTAACCGGTGTCAGATCCCTACTACCAAAACTCTCGCCCTCACGGTGTGAGTGGCGCATGCGCAGAGGACTCTACCCTCATTGCCAGCTGTAACTTCCCTTGACGTGGTGGGGGCCCCCTTTCCACTCGACGCCGTCTTAAAGGTCGTCCGAGTTCCCGTGTGAGGTATCTGTAGGAAGGACAGCGTGGACTCCCCCCCATCCCCACACTCTCTATCCGCCGTCGCGGATATCCGGCCCCCGGGAAATTAGTAGGAGGGGCCTATAGCTGCCTCCTCCCCCTGGGAGGGGCCTATGGCCGTCTCCCCTTAGGCGACCCATCCTTAGTGGGTGCCGCCTCCCCGTGGGAGGGGCCAATGGCCGCCTCTCCCCGGGCGCTCCCATCCATTCTGGGTGGCGCCCCCCTCTAGGGACCGCCCGACCAAAAAATAAATACGACAGTTGTTCACCTACTAAGGAAGGAAAATTCAGCATTGCCTAATTGTATCATCGACTGTTTACTCCTAAAAAGAAAAAACAGTATCCTACAGACAGAAATCAATCCTCAACCTAAACATTCCTTTACTTTTCTAAAAAGGAAAAAAGGGGCCTAACTCAGCAAAACTTTATTACAAAACAAACATTGCCATAAGGGGCTGGTGGGTGGGTCAAAATTTCTGCTTGTTCCGTCGAGGGCTCACGAGCAACGAGTGGGTGCAGCCTTCAGAGCACAGGAACAAGAGGACGCTTCATCGGATTCCTGCTCTATTTATTCTTCTGCGGGAGGGCGTGTACCCTCCTCCGGTAAACCTCCGGGCGTGGTCATCGGTGTAGGTGTCTAGGACAACCCCTCTTGGGCGGGAAAAGGCGCGCCCCGGCTACGCCGCTTTGGGCATACCAGCCGAGACACGCCCCCGCCCAAAATGGTTTCCCGGGAAGATCGGGGCACCCAACCATACGTTCGGGGGGACCGAGTGGTTGCCCCTTTCCATATGGCCGGGATGCCCGTCACCCCCTCCCAACACAATCCCCAAGGATGGGAAGTCGGACGCAGGCTTGAACTTTTGGAAGGCGGGAGGGAGTCACCCTCCCGGCCGTATTTATTAAAATATGAAACAAAATTTAAAACATTAAATAAAAGTATCATAATCATGTACAATTTTACATTTATTACATTTCGATGAAGACATGTTCTTTGGCTAACCTTAACAGATCTCTAATACAAAGGTTTCCTAGCCGAGTCTAACATCCTGCAAATGCAAACATTCTAAATTAAAATTGTACATCCTAGCATTAAGGGCCAACGGCAAGGTCTTAACCGGTGTCAGATCCCTACTACCAAAACTCTCGCCCTCACGGTGTGAGTGGCGCATGCGCAGAGGACTCTACCCTCATTGCCAGCTGTAACTTCCCTTGACGTGGTGGGGGCCCCCTTTCCACTCGACGCCGTCTTAAAGGTCGTCCGAGTTCCCGTGTGAGGTATCTGTAGGAAGGACAGCGTGGACTCCCCCCCCCCCCCCATCCCCACACTCTATATCCGCCGTCGCGGATATCCGGCCCCCGGGAAATTAGTAGGAGGGGCCTATAGCTGCCTCCTCCCCCTGGGAGGGGCCTATGGCCGTCTCCCCTTAGGCGACCCATCCTTAGTGGGTGCCGCCTCCCCGTGGGAGGGGCCAATGGCCGCCTCCCCCCGGGCGCTTCCATCCATTCTGGGTGGCGCCCCCCTCTAGGGACCGCCCGACCAAAAAATAAATACGACAGTTGTTCACCTACTAAGGAAGGAAAATTCAGCATTGCCTAATTGTATCATCGACTGTTTACTCCTAAAAAGAAAAAACAGTATCCTACAGACAGAAATCAATCCTCAACCTAAACATTCCTTTACTTTTCTAAAAAGGAAAAAAGGGGCCTAACTCAGCAAAACTTTATTACAAAACAAACATTGCCATAAGGGGCTGGTGGGTGGGTCAAAATTGCTGCTTGTTCCGTCGAGGGCTCACGAGCAACGAGTGGGTGCAGCCTTCAGAGCACAGGAACAAGAGGACGCTTCATCGGATTCCTGCTCTATTTATTCTTCTGCGGGAGGGCGTGTACCCTCCTCCGGTAAACCTCCGGGCGTGGTCATCGGTGTAGGTGTCTAGGACAACCCCTCTTGGGCGGGAAAAGGCGCGCCCCGGCTACGCCGCTTTGGGCATACCAGCCGAGACACGCCCCCGCCCAAAATGGTTTCCCGGGAAGATCGGGGCACCCAACCATACGTTCGGGGGGACCGAGTGGTTGCCCCTTTCCATATGGCCGGGATGCCCGTCACCCCCTCCCAACACAATCCCCAAGGATGGGAAGTCGGACGCAGGCTTGAACTTTTGGAAGGCGGGAGGGAGTCACCCTCCCAGCCGTATTTATTAAAATATGAAACAAAATTTAAAACATTAAATAAAAGTTTCATAATCATGTACAATTTTACATTTATTACATTTCGATGAAGACATGTTCTTTGGCTAACCTTAACAGATCTCTAATACAAAGGTTTCCTAGCCGAGTCTAACATCCTGCAAATGCAAACATTCTAAATTAAAATTGTACATCCTAGCATTAAGGGCCAACGGCAAGGTCTTAACCGGTGTCAGATCCCTACTACCAAAACTCTCGCCCTCACGGTGTGAGTGGCGCATGCGCAGAGGACTCTACCCTCATTGCCAGCTGTAACTTCCCTTGTCGTGGTGGGGGCCCCCTTTCCACTCGACGCCATCTTAAAGGTCGTCCGAGTTCCCGTGTGAGGTATCTGTAGGAAGGACAGCGTGGACTCCCCCCCCCCATCCCCACACTCTCTATCCGCCGTCGCGGATATCCGCCCCCCGGGAAATTAGTAGGAGGGGCATATAGCCGCCTCCTCCCCCTGGGAGGGGCCTATGGCCGTCTCCCCTTAGGCGACCCATCCTTAGTGGGTGCCGCCTCCCCGTGGGAGGGGCCAATGGCCGCCTCCCCCCTGGCGCTCCCATCCATTCTGGGTGGCGCCCCCCTCTAGGGACCTTGAAACTACTGCTCACCGATCATGACCTTACCGCCACAGGCCGGATAGTTGACCGACTATCCGGCCCCCCCTACTACTCCTAAAGGTCATGCTTCCTCAAACCCCTTAGCAATGCTATGAAGTCTCCTATGAGTAAATCATTCCCCTCCGGGGACAGGTGAACCCCATCATTCAGATACATGCGATCACCCCGAATACACCCATGAGGAATGCTATGCAACTGCGAAGAGCGAAACAATCTACCAATTTTATTATTAACCCTCTTCACCGAATGGTTTAGTGCTGACACCGAAAGGCCCCCCCACCATACCTTCCTGGGAATCATGTGGGACCAGGCAATCGTGCACCCCGGGATTCTTTTAGCCAACCAGCTAACTGCAGACAAAGTTTGTTCGAACAACACTCGTCTACCCAGTGTCACCAAGTCATTGCCCCCCAGGTGTACTATGACTACAGATGGCGGTGACCTTTGCCGCCCTAAGAGACCCTCGACAAATGACTCGAATTGGTCAAAACAGAGCCCGCCCTTCCCATGGAAGGCCACTCTGTACCCGTATTCCCCAGCTGCGTGAGTCGCGTCACCTGCTTTGAATACGTCCCCGGTGCGCCTCACGTATGAGTGGCCCACCACCCATACCAGTCTCTCTCTAGACGGTGATCCATGACCGCTGGTCTCCTGGTACTGGGCCGACTGCAAATTCCGCCCCGCGTGACAGGCTCGCGAAACTGTAATAAAACAAAAGACAAGAAGCGTGAGTGCATGTCACTTAACTTTACAACATGTGCAATCGCACATACCTTTTGAAGCAATTCGAGGACCATCGTCCCAACTGTTTTACTTCATCCGCACTCTGACCCCTGGCTGTAGCCTCAGTAGCAGCCCCTATCCTAAAGGAGTGGGTCCCGAAATCGCACGGGTCCATGCCCGCAGCAGCGATTGTCAATGCTAGCACCCTCTGGAACTGAAACCTCGTCAGTGGGGTGCCATCCTTGTGCCTCAGCAAACTTCCCCCCCCATGTAGCCGCCCTTAGTGCCAAGTATTCCTCTATACACTTTATCGGGCACGTGGGGGACCCTCGCGCGCGCTGCACGACAACACTATTTCCCATAGCCCCTTGGTCGGTCTTGGACCTGGCTATCGTGACCACCATCGAATCACCCCTAATTTGGACGTGATCCTGCACAAGCCTCCCTCAACGTCTTTCTTATTTCTTGCGACCAGTTCGCTCACCCGCATAGCCCCATGGAACGCTAATGCGAATGCTGCCCTGAACAGAACTGCTTCGAATTGGGAGGAGCATGTCTCGTCTAGTTTCGCCATGAGTAGGGACAACCTATCTAAGCCAATCGGGTGCCTTTCATCTTGCTTGCGACCCTCGAGGCGCTGCCAGCCGCGAAGGGCTTTTTTCACCAAAAAGGAACCCGTTGGGTCTTTTATGCCATGCACCTGCGCCATGAATGAAATGGCCGCCCTATGCCTATTGGCCGTTGCAGCTGATCGGCCTTCTCTGTGCAGAGCTACCAGGAACCCCAGGAAGGATTCCTCCTGACCCCAGTTCTCATTCCCTGTCGGACCCAAAAATGTGCAATAGGAACGAAACGCTCCTTCGTATGCCTTCCTCGTCCTGGGGGCTAAGCTTGCTGCCACGAGGTCTTGTAATCCGGGGCACCGATTAGCCAAAGTGCTTCGGGGAATGGTGCCGCCACTAGGTCCGCTGTAGGTAGATAACCCCTGAACGCCTGCATATGTGAACGAGAGAGTGCATCAGCTGCATGATTCAGTACACCCGGCACATGTTTCGCCCTGAACTGTACATTCAGTCTCATGCAAAGCAGCACAACTTCTTTCAACAATCTCAAGATCCATTTGCAGCGTGCTGCCTGTTGGTTAATGCATTCGACAACCGTCATATTATCTGACCAAAACACAACCGAGCGGTCTCTGAAATCGTCTGGCCATGCCATGAGAGCGACCCAAATGGGGAATAGCTCCAGGAACCCAATGTTACTCGTGAGACCGCTGGAGTGCCACCACGCCGGCCATGTTTGCGCCGACCATCGATTACCAAAAATGGCGCCAAATCCCACGCTCCCCGCCGAGTCAGTCCACCGACCTAGCTCATCTGAAGACGCTGGCGGCTTGTTCCACACTACTCGACCGTTGAAGTCCGCCAGAAATGCCAACCAAATGCGCATGTTCTGGCGAACCTCTGCAGACAGTCTCGTACGGTGGTGTCCTTCTTTGAGACCAACCATAGCTTGTGCAATAGAGCGTGAGAAGGGGCGGGCCATTGGTATTACTCTCAAGGCAAAGTTAAGCTGACCCACTGTTTG
This sequence comes from Lissotriton vulgaris, assembly GCF_964263255.1. Classification (NCBI taxonomy): domain Eukaryota; kingdom Metazoa; phylum Chordata; class Amphibia; order Caudata; family Salamandridae; genus Lissotriton; species Lissotriton vulgaris. The sequence continues at coordinate 114,874 of NW_028249570.1, read as the reverse complement.
TTGCAACTGGTGCAGGGTCACTTTCTCCTTACCAAGGCATAGCTTCAATGAAGCCCCAAACTTGACCACCTTTTCCATCGGCAAACGGAAACATCCCTCCACAGAATCGAGCTCAATTCCTAGAAACTCCAGTGAAGTAGATGGTCCGACCGTCTTACCTGGTGCCAATGGGACTCCATACTCCCTCATGAGGATGCAGAAGTCGTGCAGCGCCTGCGCACATTTCGTATCGCCGGCTGCTCCCAAGAACAGGAAGTCATCGAGATAATGCATAACATGCCTATGCCCTGAGGCCTCGGTGAATACCCACTCTAAAAATCAACTGAACATTTCAAAATAGGCACAAGAAATGGAACAACCCATAGGCATGCATTTATCCATGTAATAACTCCCTTGGAATGCAAAACCTAGCAAACGCTGATCCTGCGGGTGTACCGGGAGCAACCGGAACGCCGACTCAATATCTGATTTTGCCATCAGCGCCCAGGGGCCCAGGCGATTCAGCATGGCCACGGCCTCATCGAACGATGCGTATCGCACCGAACAGACTTCTGGGTCAATGGCCTCGTTCACCGAGGAACCCCTTGGAGCAGATAGGTTATGAATAAGCCTAAACTCCCCTGGGTCTTTCTTCGGGACAACCCCTAGTGGGGAACAGATGAAATCCGCCACCGGTAGGCGATGAAAAGGCCCTGCCACCCGCCCTAAGCTGACTTCTTTCGCAATTTTCCTCTCTACCACACTTGGGTTATGTTGCGTCGATAACTGGTTTTTACAAAAGGAGTCCCCTCGAAAATACCCCGCCGGGATGTGGAAGCCGTGTAAGAATCCCTTCCTCAACACCCCAGCGGAGACATGATCAGGGTATTTGTTCAACCAAGGAGTCATAGCCATGAGATCAACGGGTGTAGGCAATTGGTCACAACGTTCTACCTCACTCCTGCTTGGACCCTCCCTTTCCTCCCGTCCCGTTATTTTTTGATCTACATCAACTCTCCGGGTGTGAGGAATTCCCACAGCCCGCACACACATGCTTGAACCTACATGTCCCTTGCAGTCTGTTACAGTTGCCTCTATTGAAGCCCCAACAGACCCCCCGCTTGCCGCCATTCCCGCCGGTTTTCGGCTGGTGATCGCCACCGGCGCCTGCTTGAAAGGGCACCGCGGGCTTTTGGCGGACGACCCCCGACCTACTCCCGCCTGGCGAGGACGTACCTGCCGCCCCTGGCAGGAGTTGCTTATGCCATGAGACCGAGTCGAGGCAGTCCCATGTCAGAGAGGCATCATATTCTTTTGCTTTTCGGAATTTCATGTCATAACCTTTCCATTCCTCTCCCTCAGACATTGCATAAAAGTCCATAATACGAGTTTGATAGCAAGACAGTTCAGTTAACACCTCGGGTTTACGTTCCCCCATAACTGCAGTAAATATCGCAAAGGCCTTCACCCAATTCGTTACCGTCTCATCACCCTGAATTCCGCCATCTTGGCGCGCCACACGCTCGGGTGCCACAAATCTTTCTGGGTTTTAGCATATTCCATCTCGCGATGGTCGGTTAATAATGAAAACATATTGACATATTTGTCTCCCCATATCAATTCTTTTGTGGCCATAGGGATGTGCTGTGCCACCCTCTCCCGCCTCGAGGGTAATGAGCCCTCCCCTGCCATTGGCAAAGCGAGCTTACCCGGTTCGGTCGTTGTTCCCGCCGTTTTCTCGTGACCAACTGCAGGTCCCACCGGTGCCACCTGTGGGGAAACAAGAGGAAGATTCGCCTTTGCGGCATCTCTCGACTGCCGCAATTGCTGGATTAGTAGCTTGGCCTCTTCTGCCGTGTCTCCAGGTGCCACTGCACCCCCTGCCTTTTTATTGAGCCATGCAGCCAACTGGGTGGCCTATTCGGGAGGCATTTCCTCATCGTTAGCGGGGGTAATCACTACCGGGATCGGTTGACCCGCGTCTGGGATTGGTACCGGGTTGTCTGCCGGTGTGACAGGGGCGGCCGGGGGTACCTCCGGGACCGGAACCTCCCCTGAAACCGCCCTCTTCTTGACCCGCTTCCCTCTACCCTCGGGGTCGATTCTCGGCAAGGCCGGGCCAATTACCTTCTTAGGGTTACCAGGATTGCTCAGTGCAGCCAGTTGTTGTTTGACCTCCGCCAAACCTCGACCGATCGATTGGACTTGTCCGAGTTTCCGGTCCATGCAAGCCATCCGGTTCGACAACAGGCGTAGCACCTTATCCGTCTCGGAACCCTTTTCTGCTTTCTTGCCAGCCATGGTTTCGAGTATCCGCTCCTAGACGATCAACGAGGTCCTGGACTCTTCGACTTCGAATAACTGAAAGAGAAACACAAGAATGACAAGTTCTCAAAATTGCTGCTTGTTCCGTCGAGGGCTCACGAGCAACGAGTGGGTGCAGCCTTCAGAGCACAGGAACAAGAGGACGCTTCATCGGATTCCCGCTCTATTTATTCTTCTGCGGGAGGGCGTGTACCCTCCTCCGGTACGCCTCCGGGCGTGGTCATCGGTGTAGGTGTCTAGGACAACCCCTCTTGGGCGGGAAATGGCGCGCCCCGGCTACGCTGCTTCGGGCATACCAGCCGAGACACGCCCCTGCCCAAAATGGTTTCCCGGGAGGATCGGGGCACCCAACCATACGTTCGGGGGGACCGAGTGGTCGCCCCTTTCCATCAGTCTCTGTCTAATAGACCACGCCCATCCAAGGTACTTGCCTGTAGCTATCACTAAAGGCAATAAGGTGCTTGTGCGAATGATACGTAAGGCAATAGTACTACTGGTGGTACCCAGATTTTTGCATGTTGGTGCTAGCCAAATACTTCTTAGGTCAGAGTACGCTGTACAAGAAAATAAGAAATGACCAACTGATTCTTTGATGGAACAACAGGCAGGGCAGCTATCGTGTGATCCACCTCCCCACCTTCCCGTCAGTGATCTAAGTGGGAGCGCTCCTGCTCTTAGTTGGAAGAGGAGCTTTCTGTCACCTGGTCTTGTTATAGCGTCCCAGTAAGGTTCAAGGCAGGGATATAGCTTGGCTTCTAGAAATCCTCCAGCCATGGACACTGCACTAGAACTACTCCAGGTACAAACAGCTACCTTCTCCCAATAGATTTCTTTTATGATTCTTTTTGTTGGGAAGGGGGTACCCGCTGGATCTTCCCACAATGCCTGAAGACCAAGTTCGCTCAGGGTTAGACTAAGAGCTTTAAGCCATCCGATTTTGTGGAACTCATCCCTTTTGATGATATCTAGAAAACCCTCGGCATAATGAGAAAGCTCAGGCGTAGTCCAGAGCTTTCGCCAGTACAAGATCGGACGAAGTCTAACCAAGTCTCCCACCGCTTTTCTGCCCAGATCGTACCTGAGAGGCACCAGTGGGGTACTCTTGGGGACACCAGTAATGGCCCTGAAAAACTTGTTTTCCGAGGTTTGGAGTGCTGGTACCTTCTCAAATCCCCACAGCTCAGCACCATAGAGTGCAGAGCCGAGAGCCTTAGCTTCGTAAACCTGCAATGCTGGCTTTGTTGGTCTAGTCAAAGATTTTCTTTGTTCTCGACCAAGAGCGCCAGCCAATTGCCTATGCCTTAATGAAGCAATATCTATATGCTGGAACCATCTGAGATCGTTAGAAACATGGATTGCCCGATATGTAAAAGCATCCACTACCTCTAAAGGACGACCATTCATAGTTAACTTGGATTTAAAGCTACGGTGGGGGTTAAAAATCATAAGTTTTGTTTTGGTCACATTAACTTCTAGACCATGCTCCCCATAGAATTGGTCGAAAATAGACAGAGCACGCTGTAGACCGCTCGGCGTCTTAGATAAAATCAATGCGTCATCTGCAAACATCAAGATCGGAATTTTAGTGCCAGCTAATGAGGAAGCATCCACATTCGAAGACAACATACGTGCAACAACCCCATTGAAAAATAGTGTAAAGAGTATGGGCGCCATCGAACACCCTTGCCTGATGCCACACTCAACTGGGAAGTCTGCAGTCACCATTCCCTGGCCCCCCACCTCCTGGATCTTAGCGAAGTTGGCTTCGTGGAGCCTCATTATCATTGTCAACAGCTCTTCTGGAACTCCCTGATTCCTCAACACCAGCCACAGCTTGGACCTAGGTACTAGGTCGAGGCAGCCCGCAAATCGACAAAAGCCGCATACAGACTGCCCCCTCCCAGCAACACAGTCCTCCACTGGAGTAAGGTGAAACGAAACACCTGATCAAACGTACTAGTAGACCTTCGAAATCCTGCTTGGAATTGGGACAGGGCGTTGCTCTCCTCGGCCCAGTCAAGGAGCCTGTTTACAACTAGACGACCAACTATGGTGTTAATAAGGCTTATGGGCCTGTAATTTCCCGGCTGGGATCGTCACCTTTCTTAAACACAGGTATTATTACTGCACCCTGCCAGGATGTTGGTACGGTTGTGCCCGAGCGATTGCGTTAGTAAGGGGATAAATATACTTGCACCATCGCTCTTTGTCATTAATAAAGATGTCAGCTGGAACACTGTCTAATCCTGGGGCTCTGCCACTGGACACTGTGTTGAGGGCCGTCATTATTTCTTTAGTACTAAAAGAATCATCTTTATAGTAAACAGGACTTAAGTCAACCACCACAGGGGCATGGTGGGTCTCGGCTTAAAATATTTGACCCACTCGTCTTCTGGCACATTATTATTGGGAGGTTCGGGTAGTCCCTCTCTGCCCCATTTTACGATATTCCAAAAATGCCTGGAATCTTTCCTATCGCTTGCTACTTTTAGTTCTAACCAGTGGAGCTCGTCCCATGCTTTCTTTGCCTTTATTATACTATCCTTGTATTCCTTTCTGGCAGATCGAATAGCCATAGGTTCCCTCCCTTTAATAGCGGTTCCTAGGGCTAAGCGGGCCTTCCTGCATTGGGTATTATACCATTTTGCCTGCTTACGGGGTCCTTCTTCCTTGCTTCTCACAGGTTTTACAAAATGGTTCTTAATGGCACAAAAGAGAGAATCATGAATTGCAGCTACACTGCTTGAGCCTGGATTGGACAAATTAATTTGTTCAATGGACAATATTGCTTTGTCGGCTTCAAAGTTAATGCTAGCAATAGCCTATTGATTAGTCACAACATGAGCCCATCTTAACCTGCGCATATCGTTTGAAGGGACAATCGGAGACGGAAGAGCGCCCTCAGTGTTAGAGACCACATTGGTAGAAGTCCACCATTTGTGCTCTACACACAGTGGGTTGTGGTCGCTCTCACTTCGCCACTTGACCTCCATGTCACAAACCAGGGACCATATCTTTAGACTACATATAACATAGTCAATTCTACTTCTGTGCCTCCCATTGTCAAATTTACAGGACCCAACCTTATCACGCAGAGTCCTCCCATTTAATGCTCTCAGACCCTTTTCATAACAAATAGCATTCAGACAGATGACATCCTCAGACCAACGGGAAACTGATTTTAACTCTAATTTAGGAACTCCCCATTGCCTATCTTCTTCATCCCCAAGGAAATCATCATCGATCCACAAGGGTTCAAAGGTTCGGTTTAGGTCACCAGCAATCACAATGTTGTTTTCTTGGGAATGGGTGTCAAGGAGGGAACCCAAGGCCGCTAAAACCTCTGACCTCCCACTCCTGCTACCCTTAACATAAACATTGTAGATATCAAGATGACCCAAAATACCTGAGTCTACTCTGATGAGTTGTATGTCTCTGTTTCTGGTATCTATGACCTTGATAGTTAACGGAAGACTCTGGCGGACCCAAATGGTTAAGCCACCCATCGGTCTTCCCTTTGCACCCTTGGATGCAGGCACAGAATAATTTAGGTAACCCTGGACAAAAGATGGCTCACATAACCATGTCTCCTGAAACATGCACATATCAAAACCATTAACAAAGCTTACCCAATCCTGAGAGTCTTGTTTGGAACGCAACCCTGCAATGTTCCATGAGACCAACCTCCCCATATCCTCCTTATTGCCACCAGGGGATTTAGATGTAATAGTTACAGGGGTAAATGTGGACTGGCCTTGATCGGATACACTTGGCATCTCTAGATGTGAATTGGTTTTAGAACCAGCCCTATTCGTGGTATCACTCTCTGAAATAAAGCTCAGTGGAGAGGTAACATCCCGCAATGCAATCCCTGCGGCCTCTGTAATTACTGGGACATCCATACAACCCCCACCATTCGGTACCACCAGATTTCCGCTGTCTGACAACAGTGGAACCACTGTTTGTCAATCATTGTTGTCTAATCCTGAACAATTCCTTACATTTACTTTTCCTACGGTATTTGGAATTGGAGACAAAATATGGGGACAGGTTTTCCTTAATTGGATCTGTGATTGAGATGGGGCACTAGATCTAAACTCCAATGTAAATAGGTTTTCAGCAAGGAATGCAGATTTCAGAGTTAACTCTATAGAGTCACATGAGAAATTGGGGGAACTTAACCTTTTTACCTCTAAGATATCCTCCTTGATTACCGAGCGGCATCCTCTAACATAGCGTAGCCAGTGGATAGCCTTGTTAGTTAGAGAGTCTTGGCGCTCGCTGGTACCCAACTTCGAAGGCCTTAGTTTGGGAACATTGGTCATATATATTGTGTTCTTTTTATAGTAAACATTATTAGAGAGCGAATTCCCCCTGTTCCGGAGGTTGTTGTCCTCAACGTTTGTCGGGCCTACAGCACCCCTAATGGTTTTGCGCGCTGACTAGCTAGACCAAGCGTTTGTTCCCTTGCCTCTTGTCTACTGCCCTCTCTTCCCCAGGCTTGGGTTGAAAACTCTTCCTTCCTGTCTTTCGGGAGTGGCGGGCCAGTACTCAAACTAGCGACTGTCCCCGTATTCTGGTCACTGCGCTTATTCAAACTTTTAGCTAGGGGTACTTTAATTGCATCGTGGGTTTTTGTAGGGAAAATATTTCGCGCGGCAGATATATCATTGGATGTTTATCTGGTTACCCCCTCACATTTGTCGTTGACAATAGAAGTTAAGCTAATGACCAAAACCCTCAGAGACTCTATTTCATCCCGTAAAAGTATAACCAGATTGGTCAGTGCACCAACTTCCACGGGTGATGCTTTGACCCTGCTATTATCAGTGATTGAAGGGACAGGGGCTCATTGTGGATTTCGGCCAGTACCGCAAACCTGTTGCCAAGAAGTACTTGCGAGACGGGTGGCGGCGGCTGGTTTATGCTCTCGGGGTCAAGGTGGATAGGTAAATCATCATTATTGAGAGTCTCGACAGATGGAGTTAAACAATCCCCAGATAGATTAAACATGCTATCCTTGAGTTTTCTTTTGGCCTTAAACATTTCTGGGATTGTTGTTGGGAGTGCAGCGGGGTCATTTACTTGCTTTGAGGGAACCCATCCCTTTGGGCTCGGGGCAATTTCACTCGTACCTCCTTGATTAGTCTCAAGAATATCCCTGCACTCATCCACAAGAGCTTCAATGCGGTCCATTGCATTGTTTCCGACTGATTGATTTGTCTTTTTTTAATGTTTTCTTCCCCTTACGAAGCTTTGAGGGATTACCAGATCCGTTCCCCCCCTCCATTGCTTTACGTTTTCCCAGGGAGCCTATAGAAACTTCGCTAGAATATCAACAAAATCCCAAGAAGTTCCACTTACAGTATTGATGATGGATATGTTCTAGTTAGATAGTTGTTAGGGATGTGGCCCTGCCCGGCCTCCTCTGGCCCCGGATGGCCACAGATGGCCCGACCTTTGCCCGGGCTTAGCCCGGTGCCGTCCGCGCGCGTCCCGCGGGCCGGAACCTTGTGCTGGTAATATCCGGTTTGGTGGGGGCGTGGCCGGGTAGCGCTCGTGCCTCTCGCGCTCACCCCGGTGTTCTCCTGCTGATTGCTGCTCCTGGCGCTGCGTCTCCCACGAAGCGGGAGACACGAGGTTGGTTTAAAGGGCCCGGCTTGGTGGGGGCGTGGCCGGGTAGCGCTTGTGCCTCTCGCACTCACCCCGGTGTTCTCCTGCTGATTGCTGCTCCTGGCGCTGCGTCTCCCACGTAGCGGGAGACACAAGGTTTGATTTAAAGGGCCCGGCTTGGTGGGGGCGTGGCCGGGTAGCGCTCGTGCCTCTCGCGCTCACCCCGGTGTTCTCCTGCTGATTGCTGCTCCTGGCGCTGCGTCTCCCGCGAAGCGGGAGACGAGAGGTTGGTTTAAAGGGCCCGGCTTGGTGGGGGTGTGGCCGGGTAGCGCTCGTGCCTCTCGCGCTCACCCCGGTGTTCTCCTGCTGATTGCTGCTCCTGGCGCTGCGTCTGAGACGCGAGGTTGGTTTAAAGGGCCCGGCTTGGTGGGGGCGTGGCCGGGTAGCGCTCGTGCCTCTCGCGCTCACCCTGGTGTTCTCCTGCTGATTGCTGCTCCTGGCGCTGCGTCTCTTTTTGCTTCACCCTCCCCTCTCCTAGAAATAGGCTTTTAAAATAAATAAGGACCGGCTGTCTTTTAAACTGTTTGCATTTCTTTTCCATGCATGCCAACATGCCAATAGACCCATTTGATAAGGATTTCAACAACCATGTACATGTTGAAAGCCATCCAAACTCCACGAAATCCATATTTTATACAAGTACATCATGAAAGGTTTCTTTCGTCCATATGCATCCTAATAGTAGCCCAAACTCCACGAAATCCATGTTCTTTCCAAGTCCTTCTTGAACGGTTTCTTTCTTCCATATCCATCCTGATAGTAATCGAAAGTCCACAAAAGCCTTTTCTTTCAAAGACCATTCAGCAAAGGTTTCTCAAAGTTTGAAAACATGCTGAAAGTCATCCATAGACCACGAATTGCATGTTCTTTCCAAGATCAATTGCAAAGATTTCTAAAGTCCATGTACAACCTAATAGTAAACCATAGACCACGAAATCCATGACTTTCCCCACTGCATCCTGGAAACAATTCAAAATTCACGAAAAACATGTTGCATGTTCCATGTGACCATTTGCTTTGTGATAGCAATCCAAAGTAAAAGAAATCCATATTTCGTTTAAATCATTTTTGAAAGTTTTTCTTTTTCCAGATGCATCCAAAAAGTAAAACAACATGCATAATATCCTAAAACATTCTAACTCTATCTTAAAAATAATACTATTTTCTAGAAATATTAATTTTTACAATGACCTCCTATCACTATGCGAAACAACTTAGCACTATTTCTGTACTTATAGCAATATCTTGTAAATTCTAAAACGCAATACGATTCACAATTCCAGTATAAAAATTCTATAACAACCACACCAAATTAATCAAAAATCCACGAAACCAGCTAAGTGTGAAACGCGATCTTTCCTTTTTCACATTACATGTATTTCCTGCACTTTCAGATTTATATTTCCAATGCATTTCACATTATAACTTTTTATAAGCAAAAAATTCTACCTTTCTAATGTAAGATGCTCTATTACTTAATTAAACCAAAAAGACATCTATTTTTTACATTTCCCTATTATTTACAGCGACCCGACAAAGGCATACTATAGTAACATGATCGGCGACATGCTGAAATAACATCGTAAACAATACATTTGCATTTGCAACCTCTCCTTATCCTTTCTTTACAATATATATATATCCTAAATTACAGTATTATGTTTCAAATAAAGTTTAAAGAGTTTCCTACCTGAGCGCAGATCAGCTTCCTGCTGCTTCCAGCTTCGACGCTCTTCAAAATGGCTGCTTGAATACACGTTTACGCGTTGACGTCATCTGGAGCTACAAAGATGAAAAAAGGACTATTAATATTTATTTATGTATTATTTATAAAATTTAAATTTATAATGTTTCTTTACAAGATATAATTTTGTAAAAAATTATATAATAAATAAAAATTATTTAATAATTACATGATTTTTTCTATGAAAAAAGTAAAAGAAAAATATCGAGTCATTGTTTTCAATAATGTAATTATTTTAAACATGTTTATATATTAAATGTAATGACATAGAAAATAATGATAAATGCAACTTACCTCTATTCTGATACCATTTCCATCCAAAACTTGTCACAAGTACCTTTTTTACAGCTTGCAAAGTAGTTCCACAGGACTCTTAACTTCAACTATGGAAATAAATAAAGGACAAAACTCTCCATTGAATTCAATGGAAAAGCGTGGGAGAATGTCATTCTTTAATATTAAAACATATAATAGTAACATTTATAAAATACACAACAATATAGAAATGCTTATTTACATTTATACATATATTTAAAAGTTTAAAATGTGCCATAATATTTGTTCAACTAATTTACAAAAAGTCTCTAATCTCTATTTAAATATTATTATAAATTATATTATTAATTTTACATATTTTATAATATATTATTCAATATTATTTAAAGATTTTATTTTTAAAAAACAAAACATTACTAAATAAAATATAATTATATTTTTATAAAAATATGTTTTTTTGAAAAATATATTTAAATATATTTTACATTTAAAAATAATATTTATTCTAATATTTCAATAAGCTCCAATTAAAGTAATAATCTTGACCAATTATTTTTTAAAAATTTTAAATGTACCACATGATTAAATTTAATCCATCATTTACAATTAATAAAACAGAACTATTTTTAAAAATTGCATCAAAATTCCCATCAAAATTTTAAAGAAATTGAGTAGTTTTATTTCATAACTTACATTCAATAAATATTTATTTTAACATTTACTCATTACTCTTAATTTAATTATTACTAAAGTATTATTTTTTTTAATAATTTTGTAAAAAAAACATTAATCTTTTAATTATAATTTTTTTATTAATTTTTCTAAAATATTTTTAAATTACTCATTACTCAAAATGTAATTATTACTTGTTTATTAATTTGAATAATATATTTTTTAATATTCTCATTAATCATAACCTATTTTTTACTTGAGTATTATTTTAAATAAATATTACTATTTTAAATTTAATTAAATAAACACATTCCACTTTTTAAATGTAATACTTGAGTATTAATTTTCAAAAATTTTACAAATGTAAATTTATTTTAATTTACTCATTATTCTTTTTTAATATAATACTTGAGTATTATTTGTTGTAAAATATTAAAATGTAACTTTTTTTAAATATACTCATTACTCATCATTTATTTAATACTTGAGTATTAATTAAAAAGAAAATGTTTTAAATTTACTCATTACACATAATTTAATTATTACTTGAGTATTAATTTAAAAAAAATAAGCAATTACTCAATCATAATTTAATTATTACTTAAATATTAATATCAAATAAATATTTTAAAGATTAAAATGTAATAAATAAACTTACCAAAAAACATACTTACGTTGTAATGGCATCTGCGTTGTAATGGCATGCGTTGTAAATACATGCGTTGTAAAATCACTTGCGTTGTAAAAATTGCGTTGTAAAGGTAGCTACGTCACTTGATCTGTCCATTGCCAGGTCAACAGCAATGGAGGCCGTGCTCACCCGCAGGCGGAGAACCCCGTCATGGTGTAAACAGAGAGAGCCGATGAATTTCCGCAATCAAAAGCTGAGGCAATCGAGGCCAGGAAGAAGCATTCAAGGGTCACTTTGTGGTTACTATGGCAAAGTAGAACACCCCCAAATGGAATGCCCGGCACAAGGGCGAACCTGCTTCAGATGGGGGATCCCTTACCACCCACTTGACAGTGGCATGCAGGGGAGGAGCGTCAAACCGAGGGGCCAGAGGGCGAGACCCCTGTCGAAGGCAGTGAGACGCCTCTCACTCTAAGAGTCCAAGAACCCGAAGCCAACCCGCATGGCCGTGCGACTAAAGCAATATCTAGAAGACACGTCAACAGATAAATAAGGCGATTGCTACTGTCAGATTTCAGACCCAGATCACAGGATTTGACGATGGTCCCACTGCCCCACCACCTCTACTGCCACCCGAAGATAATACGTCCGGGTCACAGCAAAGCCAGGGGGGAAAGGGGAATGGGAAAAAAAACCAGAGAGACATCTTTAGCTCTCCTGCTCTGGTCAAGGTAATTCTGTGCGACGTCTTAATCAGCACCTGTGTAATGGACACAACCTTGCTTGACCTATTGTATATTACTGAATCTCTACACAATATTTACCCATTTGACCCAAGGCTATAGCTACTCTCTTCAGTGGCGTGATAATGCTTGTCACAGCAACACCTACAAGGGATGACAAGAAAACATAAACATCCTAATCTTCCTACTTCACAATTCTAATTTTGATTCAGAACTGATATTTACCCTTCTTTTATTATATGGCTGCTTTCAGTTGAATGTCAAAATTATAATGTCCAAAATAGTTTTCATTTTAATTTCCTTAACAAGCTCACAGTCTTTCTTCCGAGTATGATATCTCACATTTGTCTATGTCTAAGACAATCTACTACTGACATTTATTTTCCACTACGACGTTCTCTTACTACAAACTGTATGGCTCAGTCGTTTTCTTTCTTCCGGATATGGCTTCAGTCTTTTACAACTCGAAACCACACCTGGCTGATTTTACCAATGTATAACCATTACCTCACTTCAGAGTTGAAAAGTTCAAGACAGACTTAGTGGTCCATTAGGATGGCAGACGGGCTTTGGCCGCCTGCCACCCTAACGGAGAAGTGGACCGCCCGCTAACAGTGCGGGGGTCCCGACATAGGCATTAGGATGCGCCCGCCACTCAGGCGGGCGCATCCTGTATGTTTACCATTGCGGCGGCGGAGCAGAAATCTCCGCCCGCCGCAATGGTAAAAGTGCACGTTGTGCTTTTCAAAAGGCAACATGACAGGCACCGCGCGGTGCCTGCCATGTTGCACTTTTAAATTCGGGGGGGTACCATAGGTACCCCCCATGTGCACCCCCCAAGTCAGGGACTCCCAGGAGGCCCGCAATGGGCCTCCGCAGGGAGTTTCCACATGCCTTTCCGTGGCGGCATTGTCCACAGTTCATTGTAATATGGCGGACAGTGTCTAACAGACACCGCCACCATGTTACTGGTTTTCCGCCCCGGCCGCAAGGCGACCGGGGTGGAAAACATGCGGGCGGTGTTTGTCACCGCTGTGGTCCCTCCCGCCATACTAATATGGCGGGGGGGAATTGGGCTGATGATGTCGGGCGGATTTCCTCCGCCAGGCTGGTGGTAGCCACCGCCAGCCTGGCGGAGGAAATCCGCCCGACATCTTAATGGACCCCTTAGTTACTGCGACGCTGTCCTGACTGGAACACGCCCTCATTGTGCATGCGTTTTGACATCCTATTGATTAATTCTCTTGAAGACTAAATTACAGAAACAAGCAGACACTACTCGCGTCGTACTTGTAACAAAAATCTCTTCACAGAATTCCTGAGCGCTGAGGAAACACTTCCTCTGCGTTCGTTCACAGTTGAAGTGCGCCGTTCCTTAACGAAACATGCGCTTTGGGCATCCTGCCGGCCGCGAGCCTAGAAACACTAGACCACCAACCTGAAATTGGGCGGCTCATGTTGCATAGGGGGATCTTTTATTAGCCTCACACAGTGTTTAAGAACAAGTTTTGGAACGGATTACCGTCGCATCCAACTGGGATATTTCTTCATATTTCTGAAGTGTCTGCTCTTTGTCCTTTTTTCCCTGTCACTTGCACAAGTGCTACAGTAGTCTTGACAGCTACCTCATTTAGTTTGCCAGTGATATGAAGTGGAAGAGGCAGCCGCATCCAAAGTGCACCATCAACATCCCCGGTACTGAAGTCACTGCGCTAATTGACACCGGTGTGTCCGTCAATGTAATGGGGTCCCAGCAGTACAAAGGACTGAACCACAAACCTGCGCTGTCTCCGTCACATGTACGAATCCTCTCATATGGCAGCCAGACACCATTGCCACTCATGGGAAAGATGACGGTCCAGGCGAAAGCAGAGGGAAACAAAGTCACCTCTATGTTTCATGGGATCAACAGGGAGGCGGATATCCTTGTAGGGAGCCACACGCCCGAGGACCTTGGCCTGGTCACATTTGCCAACGCAGTTAAAGACCTGCAGATAGAAGAACTACTGGTACGATTCCCACAACTCTTCGAAGGTCTTGGTTGTATCAAAAAGGCCCTGATCAATTTACATATTGACAAAGCTGTGAAACCGGTGGCTCTGAGGCATAGACGCGTACCATTCCATCTCGGGCCACTCGTCGAGAAGGAGCTCCAACACCTCGAACAACTAGGAGTCATTGAGAAGGTCACCGGGCCAACACCATGGGTGTTACCCATGGTTATCGCAGAGAAGCCTAAACAACCGGGAAAGATTTGACTCTGCATCAGCATGTGTTTGCCTAACCAGGCGATCAAACGTGAAAGGCACTTGACCCCGACCGTTGATGACAACCTAGCCGACTTGAATGGATCCCGCTGGTTCTCCAAACTCGACCTGAACACGGGGTACCATCAGCTGAGGTTGGCCGAGGAGAGTAGGTACATTAAGACCTTCTTGATCCACATGAGACTTCGACGTTACCGCAGGCTGAAATTTGGAATCTCGTCTGAGGCAGAAATATTCCAAAACACCGTCCAGGAGTTGCTGTCAGGACTCCCTGGAGTGTTAAATGTCAGTGACGACATTCTGATACATTTCGAGACCACGGAGGAATATCGGCGCCATCTCTGCGCACCCTCCAGCGTCTGGCAGAACACGGAGTCACCCTCCACCGGGAAAAGTGCTCATTCTTCTAGCGATCAATTGACTTTTTCGGATACGTATTCAGTCAGGACGGAGTCATGGTAGAGCCGAACAAGTCACAAGCTATTCTGCAAGCTCCTGCCCCAAATACGGTATCGGAAGTTCGAAGCTTCCTTGGCATGGCCACCTACTGTGGAAGGTTCATGCCAAACCTGGCCACATTGGTAGAGCCGTTGCGCACTCTAACAAAAATAGAGTTATCTTGGATGTTGGGCCAAGGAGAAGATGACGCCTTCCAGAAGATCAAGGCAGCGCTCTTGGGAAAAACAACTATGGCATATTTTGACACCACCCGAATGAACAAACTCATAATAGACGCCAGCCCGGTGGGGCTAGGAGCCCTACTGACTCAAGAGACAGACCCAAGAACGTGGGCCACACTGGAATTCGCAAGCAAAGCTCTCACACCAGCGGAAGCCAGATACACTCAGATCGAGAGAGAAGCACTAGCCATCAAGTGGGCGTAAGTGGGCACTCCTTCCGAGTGGTGACAGACCACCAGCCACTAGTTCCATTACTCAGAGGCACCGCACCTCATCCCCCACCGTGGATCGAGCACTGGACGATACAATTGCAGCAATACCAATTGGAGGTAGTGTATCGCCTAGGGGCGAAGAACCCGGAGGACTTCCTGTCACGTCATCCGCCAGAAGCAGTGAACGATGGTGGCACCCAAGAGGTGGAGACTGAGGAGTATGTCGACATGATATCTCAGTGGGCTTGCCCACAGGCTCTCACTATCGACAAAGTCAGGAAAAGAAACTACTACTACAAGCGCTCCAGAAAGGATTGTGGGAGGATTTTCTACGCAGGGCAAACGGATGGAATCCGACAGACCTGGAACGAATGGGAAAGCTTTGGAAAGTAAGAGAAGAGTTGAGCACGGCATCCGATGGATTAATACTGAGAGGATCCCGGCCAGTCATTCCACCAAGCCAGCAAGAACGGGCCACCGCCCGATGCCCACGAAGGGCATTGGAGGAACCACCCGAATGAAATCCTGCATGAGAGAAAAGGTGTGGTTTTCAGATCTTGAAGACACTGTTGACACACTAGTAAGGAACTGCAGACCCTGCCAACTCACCAGCAGTCAAGAATGCCCAGCGCCTGTCATGGAGAAGTGTGGCTCACTGGTTAGAGCAGGCAGACCCTGAAGCAGAGGTCAGACCCGGGACCAGGGTTCAATTCCCGACGCGGCAGGGTCTTGAGCTCAAATGTCCATGGACTCGATAATTCTCGCTTCGGTGCCTGACCTAATCATGGGTTCACACTCTGCAGCTCTGGGCATTAAGCTTGCTTAATCTCCACAACGGCCCCCGCGGCGGGATGCCTGGCTTTCACCTTGGGGATGCCCTGTAGGGGCTATCTCAAAGGGAAAAGCCAGGACGGGTTCCCAAGGCAAGCGCGGAGATACCCCTTCGGGGGTCGATTCAGGCGCTATATAAGAAACATAATAATAATAATAATAACTGAAGACTCGTGGTCACACCTCAGCCGGGACTTCGGAAGTTTTCCAGATGGCCGGACAACGGTGGTGGTGATCAAGGCGTTCTCCATGGTCACACCTCTGTCTGGACTTCAGAAGCTTTCCAGATGGCCGGACAACGGCGGTGGTGATCAAGGCATTCTCCAAATACCCCATCGTGGAGGTGATTGCATCCACGTCTTGCCGATATACAAGTCTTGTTCCGGTTTCTTTTCTCCTGTTCTTTCTCCGGTTTTCCCCCTTGCTTGTTGGTTCTTTCTGTCTTTAAGCGTCGGGTCACTCTTGAGTAGCTGTGTGCGCTCTAGAAATCCTTCTTAACATAACATAACATAACAACCTATGTTGAAGACATTTGCACTATTTGGTCTACCCCGCGAGATCAAAACCGACAATGGGCCTCCTTTTCAGGGGACTGAGTTCAGGGACATGCTGGAGCTCCTAGGGATGCATCAACGCCATATCGCACCTCAGTCGCCACAGGCCAATGGCAAAGCCGCTCTTTTCATACAGACACTCAACAAGGTCCTACGAATTGCTGTGTCCGAGCAGATTGAACCGGTAGTAGCAATGCACAAGTTCTTACGTGAATATCGCAGCACACCACACTGCACGGCCCAACGGTCCCCGCGGTCTTTGCTGTTGGCCGGGCCCCTGAGAGACACTCTACCCTCTGCTGATGGTTCGACTACAGAACCATATGACCCAGCCAATACTCAAGCTAGGAGGACAACGACCAATGAACGAGCGAACAGGAAGAGTAGAGCCAAGACAAAAATCATTCTGCTCGGACACACAGTGCTGGCGAGGAACCGCCACAGTGGAGGAAAATTCCACACTGTGTACGAACCCGGAACATAGACGGTAGTGAAGGTCAATGGTACATCCATCACAGCACAGAAGGGCAATGAGGTCATAACCCGCAACATATCATGGTTCAAACAGGTGCAGAATGCTGACTCACCGCAACTCAGCTCCAGCCAAGGAGAATGAGGAGATACCCCGGAGGATAGTCTCTAACCTCACCCAGCAGACGAGCAGTTTACAGTAAACACACTGTTACCTGCCGGCAATGATGCTGATTCAACGGTGGCCCTTAGCACGTCGCCCAACAGTAAAACCCCAGTGGCTCGCACAGATCGTGACTCAAGCTTCAACCTGAGACCCAACCCAAGACCAAGCCAACACCTCATAGACTTTGTGTTGAGTCTGCTAATTACTTTTGAACATTGCCTTGGGATGGGATGTAGCGGATGTATGATGTTACAATGCGATCATTTAGATCGCGGTACAATACATCGCTGTTTTTACAATGCAAGTCATTACAACGACTTGCGCTTTAGGGCGCTGGACTTAGGAATAGTATGATTTACTATTCCAACTCCAGCCTACGTATAGTAGGCAAGGTGTAGGAATAGTAAGTCACACTATTCCTTAGTCTAGAGCGCCCTCCAGTGCAAGTTGTATTAACTTGCGTTGTAAATGTATTGCGTTGTTTTGACCGCTTTGTTAAGGTTGTTTCCCGGATGTAGCAGTCTAGTTGCCACTGGGGTATGAAGCACCCAGGACCCTTAGCCGGGATAGGCTTGCACACTATGTATCACTCTCTGGCCAAGCGTGGCCAGAGAGTATAAAATAAAGGGGCGGAAGTCGCTTGAGGCTTCCCCGCCCATACATGTGCACAGAGTGTGTTGTGTCCATTATTGTTACCAAGCGTCAGGCCTTGTATTTGCGTTAGCCCCCAACACACGCGTCTATACACATCTGTGTGCCTCTGTGGTGCGAATTGGCAGTTCGAGCTGGACTGTTCCCATGAGGCACAGGGTCAGACTGATTTGCATTTAGCCATGTCTGAACTGTGGTGGCAGAGTGGGCTAAAGAATGGTGATGGATTAAACCCAGATCTTTTGACTGGGTGTGAGTGTTTGATTGATTCAGATGCTCCGTCCATCACCATCCCCTTTTGTAGCGAATTCCGCTGTGTGCTGAGGAATTCCCCGAGACCGGAGTGCACGTTTACTCACAGATTCATTTGCTGCATTTAAAGTGTTTGTGTAGAATTCTTTTATTTGTTGAGACTGCTTTTAATCCGGGAAATGCGCGCTCGCTCCGATGGTACACTAATCTCCTTTCTTTTCTGCGAAAGGAAAATATTAAAATCTATGAAACATAGAACCTTCACGGTAGTTGTGACAAGTGCACAGATTTACAAATAGAATATAATTACTCATCTGGCATGTTTTTTTTTCAGAACAAAGTTTTATTGTGTTGTTGAAAAGTTGCATGACAAGCACAGCGCCCCAGGAACCGGAGAAGCTGTGAGCATTAAAGTAATAATCACATTATAGGCAATTCAATCAACCGTTTAAATGAAAATAGCTACCCTACGTCCCCCCTCCCCTCTCCCCCCCACTCTCCCCAACCGAAGCCCCCCCTCCCACCCCCTGCACAGCGACTAGGCAGTCCGTAAACAAAAGGCATATCAAGAAACATTCAGCGTGTACTCCTGATCACCCGGGTTCAGTGTCCAAATATCTTTCCTCAGGTTCATCATGTGTTGGTGGTTCCAGCCACAATCCTCTGTAATCTGCCCACCTCTTCCAAATCTTATAATGTTTTCGGGGGCAGCCCCTGGCCTCGAAGATCGGGTGCTCCAGTCCCATATAAAAGTCTAGTCCCCTTCTCCACACTCCTAACAGGGGGACCCTGGGGTCTTTCCAGGCTCGGGCCACATCTCTCTTGGCCACTGTGAGGCCCAACAACAGCAAATGTTGTTTATAGATATTTCCCCCCACTTGTTCCAGTACATGGAGGAGACCCAATTGTGGCGTGCGGTGGAGTTCCCAGCCCAACACCTCAGACAGGCAGTCCCACACTCCCGACCAAAACCTCCGTAGTCCATCACACGACCATACTGTATGTAGAAAGTTGCCCATCTCTCTGCCACATCTCAAACAATCAGGGGAAGCAATCATGCCCGCCCTCCACAGTCGTTCCCTGGTTTAAGTGCCCTATGTAGATATTCAAACTGAATGAATCGCAGGCGTACCGCAATGGCCGCTCCTCTTGGAGCCTCAAGCGCCTGTCTCTCTAATCTTCCTCTTCAAATGCACCCAGATCATTCTCCCACTTAGCCCGCAAAGTGTCTAGGGAAGTTAAACAATGTTTAACTAGTGTTTGGTAGATAGTTGATATCTTTCTACTTTCCAATTCCCCCATGAATACCTTAGCCTCCAGGGGGCTAAACTCGGGCAAAGAGTCAAGGCCTTTCAGGGTGGGTGTGACAGCATGGCGGAACTGCAAATATCTAAAGAACTGGGTCCGGGGCATGCCATACTCCTCTCATATCTCCTGGAACGACTTAAGGGTCGGCCCTTGACAACGTGGCCTATGGCCGAGATGCCAATCGCGTCCCAGCCACGGAACCCCTGTAGGGACATCAATGCCGGTAGTTGGCCATTCTGCTACAATGGGGTTTCCCTCGTTAGCCTATTCCACCACCCCATGCGGCGGAGTGCTCCGCGCCATATATGAAACACTATTTGGGTGACCACTGGGAGCCGCTTCCTCTTAACAGCCGAATAAAGTATGATATGTAGCGTGTCAGGGTCCATCAGGCACCTCTCCAGGGCGTAGGCTGGATCACCTCGATCCCCATACCACCACTCATTCAGTATCAATAGGTGAGAAGCTTGATATTAGGATAGGATGTCCGACGTTGCTAGACCGCCACAATACGCGGAAAGGAAACATGTGCGGAGCGCTACTCTCGCCACTCCCCCGGCCCAGAGAAAGTGACCAAGTGCTGAATTTACCTGCTTGAACCACTGCGGTGAAATGGGATACAGGTGGTTTTGTAGTTGGGGGGGCCACCATTTTAAATATGGCCGAACGACCGTACACATTCAGGGGCATGCGGGACAATGTAGTCATGTCTGAGCGGATACGCTCCCAGACGGGCACAACATTGCGCATCCAGGAGACCCCACGCAAGTCCGTCAGGAACACTCCCAAATATTTAAAGCCACCCTTCGCTTCCTGCAATGCCGCCGCCCAAGACCCTAGGCCACGACGCTCCCCCAATACCCAAAGCACTGACTTACGCAGGTTCAAGCGGAGGCCCGACACCTCCCCAAATATTCGCATGAAGTCGAGGACCTGCGGCCCAGATCTGTTCAGATCTGTGAGAAAAAATAGGACATCGTCAGCATAGAGTGCAATTCTATCAGAGGGTCCCGCTCTCCACTCAATGCCCCGCATTTGTGCGTCCACTCGGACCCACGCCGCCAATGGTTCCATAGCCAGGGCAAATAGATATGGCGATAGGGGGCATCCTTGCCTGGTGCCCCGACCTATGGAGAAGGAATCGGACACCGCCCCAGCCACTCTCACCGACGCCGTTAGATCCGTGTATAGTAGCTGCAGGTATGATAAAAAGTGGGGTCCCAGATTCAGGCGGTTCAGAAGTGCACGGAGGTAGACCCAACTTACGGAGTCGAAGGCCCTATCTATGTCGGCCAGTAGAAGAACCGCGGGAATTCCTGCCGCTGGGGCCGCCTCCACTGCCACCTACGCGCGTCTAATATTGTGTCTTGTTGCTCTATGGGGCATAAACCCAGCCTGGTTCGGGTGGACAAGATCGGTAATGTATGGGAGAAGGCGTTTGGCCAGCGCCTTTGCAAGTATTTTCGCTTCGGTATTCAATAACGATATTGGCCTATAGGACTCGGGTTGGTCAGGGGGCCTCCCTTGTTTGCAGAAGACTACTATTTCAGCGTGTCGCCAGTCCCTCGGGAGTCGGCCACACTCTCTGGCTGCCTCTAATGCCCTGCCATAGTACGTACCTAATTGGAGGTGAAATTTCATTAAAAATTCGCAAGGGAACCCATTGGGTCCGGGGGCCTTGCCCACGTTTAATTCCCCGAGGGCTGTATCTAGCTCTTCAGCCGACAAAGGGAGTTCAAGGCGAGCCCGCCCTTCATCCGAGATTGGTCGTGGCGGGATATCAGCCAGGAATTTGTCGATGTCGTCCTCCGAGAGAAGTTCCCGGGGGGCGTATTGGGCCTCATAATACCGTGCAAAGCTGGCTGCTAGGTCCGTCGGGCCGTCATGGGCGCTCCCGTCTCATCACGAAGACACGGTAGGGAATGTACGTGAAAAGTGCTCTGGCAGAGCCTATATAGCATCGAGCTGGATTTGTCGCCCCACTGGTAGATTCTACTCTGAGTCGCCAACCACAGCTGACGAGCTTCATCTAACAGCAAGGAGGCATACGACTGCTGCGTCAGTAGTAGTTGTCCCACATCCTCCTCACTTCCGCCAGCGTGACATTTTTTTTCCTGGTCACTGACCCGGTCCGCAGCCCTCACTATGTCTTCCCGACGTGTCTTGCGGGCAGCCGCACACCAAGCAATGTCCACCCCGCGAAGCGGGGGCTTCAGTGCCTCCCAGAGGGTCATGTCGTCTGTATCAGAGTTATCATTATCACTCCAGTAGTGAGCAATAGCCTCCCTCATGTGGGTCTGATAGCTTTCTTGTTGTAAGTGCCATGTGGAGAGGCGCCATCTGAACGGCTTCCGTCTCCTATCGAGGAGTAGGTCAATCACTATCGGGGAGTGATCCGACAGGCCGCGTGGCAGTATGTGGAAATTAGCAATATTAATGTACATAAGCGGCGTTCATTTGCCTTTCCCCATTCCCCTCCCCGTAAGCACCAGGAATACCGTGAAACATTGACCGCATCATTCCGCCAGTAAAAGCACGTGCCCATATGTACATGACAGCCATTTTAGGCACCATGGCCTTTTTGCCCGCTCATTGGAATCCCCGGCTTCCCTCCTGCGCGTATTTGAACACCCTCCCCCACTCTCACATGCATAGACCATAAAACCCTCTCCCTCTGCGCGACCCTGCTCTGAAAAGTAACCCTCCTGCTTGACCCGCGCTCCCCCCATTTCCTCTTGAAGAAGCACCCCTCGCCTCAGCGGACATAACCCCCCCAGCTGTACCTGACTGCCCCCGCTCCCTCATGTACGGGTCATAAGACCTCTCTCTCTCTCTGTGCGACTCTGTCCCTGGGAATCACACCCCGCGCCTGACCAACACCTCCCTGCCTTAATGAATACCCCTCCCTTGATGGCCCCTCCACTGAGCCCGATTGTCCGCACGGACCACTGGTCATCTCCTTCGCCTAAAGATACAGTTCATTGCCCACCACTGTATGCACTCGTCCCTCTTCAAAAGAGCTCATGACCTCCCCACCCCTCCGAGAATCGATCAGGCGCACACATTCCAAAGGAATCGGCGGAACACTCAGCTGCATGATAGCCCCCTCCTCTTATCAGCATGTTGAGGACCTCTATTGTGATGCATGTGGGGTGGGGATTGACACGAGGATTGTGGGGATGTTTTTTTCCTTACTACACAATGTCTTGATTGTAATAAAGAGTGGTCACATGCCATAAACCAGGGTATAAGAGGCCAGGCCTCAGAGAACTTGTTAGAGCACCTCCCGAAAGACACTGTGTTTCGTGTCCGAAATGACAGGCTCTCCTCATGAGAAATAAAACTCTGTTCTTATGATCCTGTTTCCAGCGCCCGTCTCTTTATTTGGTAACTATTCAGAATGGGAACTAAGAGGCGTCTTGCGCCAGCAGCCTGGGCATCGGTTGTAAATTGGGCTGACTTTCCACAATTGGCGTCCCAAACGCGGGGCCCATCAGCGACATAAGGTCCGGTAAGAGAGGTCCAGACGATTGGGTGAACATCTAAACGATCGGAGTATACCTGCCTTGAGAGGGCCCTCGTCCGGCTGCTGATTGAATGAACTTCACCGATTCCGAACGGACCTCTCTTGAGTGACCCATTGTCCTGACTGGGATCCCACAGGACTGCTGCGGTAAAATCATGGAGTAAGAGAACGATCGGGCGCTGGAGGAAGGAAGGCGAAGAACTGCCCACACGGTCCGGTCCGGGTAAGGTCGCGTAAATGCGACAAATTGTGAAATGATTGTTTGACTTAGATAATACTAGTATTACTCTTTTGTTGATTCCTCTGGAGATTCACCGTCTGCAAACGGAGAAACAACAGGCTCTCCCTTTGCAAGCAGTGACGGATAGGTAACGCAGACTTTTGTCCCCGTTGTAATCCGTCGTGCCTATCTTCCACCCCCACTGTTTCCCGAACTGTTGTTCGTGGATTATTGTCTGGAGATTCTCTGTCTGCAAACAGGGAAGAACAAGGTCTCTCTTTGCAGGTAGCGAAAAGGTAGGTAACGCAAACCTTTAACACGTTGTACCTACTTATTCTCCCCACTGATTGTTTGATTGACCGAACATTGATTGTTCGATATTGGTTCTTTTGAGGTATTCACCGCCTGCAAACAACGGAGAATAGAAATATTCTGTCTAGTCTTTGCCCGCCGTGATAAGATAGGTAGTGCAGACTTTTGTCCCCGTTGTAATCCGTCATGCCTATCTTCTCCCCACTGATTGGTAGCCTGTTTAGCCCGGACCGCTTATTAGAGATGAACCATCCAGCTCCACTGGAGGGCACACCTAATAAGGACATGTTCATTAAGTGTGGACTAGTGGCTATAGCTTATAAAAGGTTATGGCATAAAAATACAAGAAAAAGAGTCGAGCGAAATCAGTAGGCCACTGATGAGTTATCAACTTCGCTAAAAATAAAATAAGAAACGTTAGAAATAACCTGCAATAAGAAACATAAAAATGGCGAAGGAAGACAAGCTTGACACCAAGGCAGACACGAGGTAGATTAGGCTTCACCACCCCTCACTGCTCCAAACATGTCTGTCCCACCGCCCGCCACACCCAAATAACGGTAAACATGAAATAGATACAAATCAGCAGATACCTACCCCCATAACGGAAGCTCCCGAAGTGCAACTGGTCCGCGGTTACGCCCATCCGGAAGGCGAGGCCTCAGCGCGTGTAGAGCAGGGCTCGGCTGGCCGCCATTGGAAGGGGAGGCTGTGGGGCGGACGGCCCGAAGGTTGTTATGGTCTCCCCATTCCCTTCTTTCCTTCTGCCCTGCAGGCCACGGGGGGGGATGTCTTGCCTCAGCCACCGACCCCCCCCCCCTCTCTTGCCTGATCCGGCCATCATCAAAGACCGGAGCCAAGGCGAGGGGGGTCCCTTGTCGGCAGCGCTTCTTTCAGCAATAATGGCTGCGACAGCACTTCTTTCTTTTCATGGCTTGGACAACACTGGAAAGTTGCAGGTAGCCCCTTCAGCGGCAACACTTGAGAGTTGCAGGTAGTCTCGCCTGGTCTGGCCGCTACGAAAAACGGTGCCCTGCAGGCCGCACGGAGGGGGGGATGTCTTGCTGCCTCCGACCCCCCCCCATCTTCATTGCCTGGTACGGCCATACCAAGGTGCTGGAGCCGAAAAGGCGCGGGGTCGCTGGAAGGGGGAGGCGGCGCGAACGAGCCTCCCCCGCCCCCCCAGGTGGGGGCATCCAGCGACACCCCAATGCTTCGATCAACAGGGTCCCAATCGAAAAGCGGCGCTTGGCCCAGGACCGGTGCACGTCCTGTGCTCTCCTCAACCTTGAAGATTCTAAAAGAGCCGGGGGGCCGACCCCTCCACGGGCGCCCCCCCCGCCACCCTCGTCCCCCGTTGGGAACAGCGACACCGGTGCACTCCTGCCGTCGCCGACCTCAGATTTGAAATGACTAAGTTCCGGTGGGATACCAGTATGACCCGGTAGGAAAATTGTTGCCTCCCTCCCCACTTTTTGACTGATGGTTCACATTGCCAGTCTCTTCTGTTGCCCTTTTGAAAAACAAACTCTTGAACTGCCGAAAGAGGTTCTGGTCCAACCACGAGATGGAGGAAACATTTTTTTTTTACTATACTTGGGACCTGCCTGACCTCGCCCAAAATGGCGCCGATACAAATGAAACTTTCAGCTCTTTGTTGTACCCTGATTGCTCAAGCCTTGATGTTCTGAGATATGTATGTAGTTTTTGGACAATGAAAGTAGATAAGATGAATATTGATAATGTGTTCAGAAAAGGATTTGATATAAGATGGATATTGATTATGTGTTGGGACAATGAACTGGTATGGGGTGGGTACTAATTATGTGGATGGATAATGAACAGATATTAGATGGGTATTGATCATGTATTTCAACAATGAATTCGGCATAAGATGAATACTGGTTACGTGATTTTTAAATGGATTGATACACGATAGATATTGAGTGAATAGTTGGACAATGAAATGATGTAAAGTTTGAAACCAATAGTTATTGAAAGTTCGAATTTTCGACATTTGTGATGCTTGCTCCCAATGAATTTCGATACGATTTTATTACACTGCTGCACTTTATATTATGAGATAAATGGCCACCGACTTCGTTCCTCTTATGCGCAGTTCCAGTCTGCTCCGTAGCCGGCCCACTGGGTTGTAGGCCCGTATTTGTGCGCCAACATCTTTATTAAAGGTTTTTTTTGAACAGGCAAATATAATTGTAGCGTTTGGATTGATGAGTTTCGAAATGTATGGCTACTGACACCGATATAAGTAAAATACACGCAGCATGATTAAGGTTGAAGGTTAAAGGGCCCGATACTTAGCAGCTACACTATGTGTCACAGGCAGCCGGAAAAGTGTTTTAGACGCCCTTAAGCGATACCGAAGGAATGCCACCTGACCTAAAAGGCCGCGGTCAAGTGATTCATGTAGATACGCAGACCATCGATGATTATCTATCTAACACTACTGGTCCCTCCGGGCTTAAACGCTGAGATGGTGGAGAATGGACACCGTGGAGATAGGTCGAGTATGTGGTAGGTAAAAACATTTTCGGATTTATGCGCGCTGATGTGTTTTGGATGCTGCCCCCACCCCCTTCTTCTCCTCCCTTCTGCAGGTCACGTCGGAACATCGGTTGAAGTATGGAAGCGCGATGATCGAACGACCAACAGAAGGAGAAAAAGGGGATCTGAGCATAGTACTTATGTTAACGAGTTTTGAAAAGCGTAGACTTAGATATGACTGTTCCTCCTTAGAACGTAGCGACTGGGAGGATGGACTGACATAGAAACTTGACGGGTTAGTACTGTATGACAGAATTTGACTCGAACCAGCACGACAGATAGTGCAACTATGACGTTTTTACTAGATAGGAAAAGGACAAGGAAAGTTCCGGGGTAAGGTTTACCTAGGCACCACCCGTCTGGAAAAGTAGGAACGATGTTGATGTTCAAAAATGTACCACCTCCCTCTCGCACTCTTATAGATATAGCCCAGCTGTCCGACTGTTCTCCCGATTAACGCCCTCCGTCGCCTCAGCCTGGGGAGCCTTCTCGCCAAAAAGGGAGAAAAGGAAAAATGATTCAAAGATCCCACCGTGAGCAGTACCCCGACCAGGTTAATTCCTGACCAACTGACCGAGGTGTAAGTATTAGTGACCGAGAACACTGGCAAAGATGGCAAACGAAAGGAAAAGGAGAAAAAAGGTAAAAAGAGCTCAGAACGTAGATAAATAGGATACTAAAGATGCGCAGCATGCAGAAAGAGATCTTTTTGGCCAATAACTGTTCTATGTTTTGTCGTGAATTTTTTTGTAACACACGTACTGTCTTCCCTTGTCTGAGTTTGTGTGTATGTAATGTATGGGTTTATGTCTTCCCTCTGTTTTCGTCTCTGTGTTACCTGACCCCTGCTGTTCCGTGTTGTGAGCGCACTAAATTACCTATTACCGTACACGTCTCTCTCTCTCTCCCTCTCTCCCTCTCTATCTCCCTATCTCTCTTTCTCTCTCTCTCTCTACATGTCATACGTGTACCGAATGGCTCGTTTAGGTTGCGGACGACTCTAACTCTCTATGAGAGTCCACCTATTCCCTCTTTCATTTCGTGGTAAAATTGTGCCCCGTCGGCACCAGTCTAATTGGGTTCTTTTTTGAACGCAAAGGTGTTCAGCAAAATTGACAGAAACTAAAACGATTGTGACTTGCCATATTACTACCTCTCCTTTCTGCAAAAATGAATGGATTTGAATTGGCTAAGAAAGAAAGGGCAGGTAAGACGACTGATATCCCCCAATCTGGCCTTTTATGGGGGGGGACTATATGTCAATGGCTTCCTATTTCTTCAGTTCGTTAGAAATACAATCCCCAATGCCCAGATTGATCCCCAATGTCCAGGTTGCCCCACCCTTATGTACTCAAGCGCGAATGTTCAAAGCGTCCCCGCTACTCCCATTGACCCATGCTCCATATCAGCTACCCCCGAAGTATAACTGATGACCTTGATTAACTGTCGCTCCTCGATGATAGCACCCTCGCCCTGTTTGAACGGGTTGACCAGCTCTGAAGGGAAATGTTAGACTGTTAAGGCTCGGGTTAGAAAGACGAGTCTCCCTGGAGGTTCCGAAATGTTGAGTTTGCTGAAATGCGCAGTTGATAGGAGTCTGATTTCTCTCCATATGTGTCATGAATAGACGATGAATAAACTTGGCGTTAACCCAGTAGGAATGCCGACATATACACTGCATGGTAATAGACTTCTGACTATGACCAATGAACGTATCTCCCAAGTGCGTAGGATTGAAGGAGGAATTCACATGCATAAATGTCTTCTCCTGCCAGCTCTCTAAAGCTTGTTTTGTACCTATTCAAAGATATACGATCGCCGGAGGAAAAGGGTCGGACGTGACGTACAGCCTGGCTGCAGATCTTTTGCCTGAGGTTACCAGGGTCGAGGAGCTCTCGTTCCCCTGGACCAAACCGCCACAGTATACTTTGCGCTAAGATCACCTTGTTTTGACACTCTGTCCTGGCTTACGTGGTACAGGGCACCCTACCCACTCCGCACTTCAACATGGAGGATGTTCCGGGTCTTAGCTTTAATGAAGACACCATAGCTGAAACACTAAGGAACACGCCATCACTACTCAACAATCCCCCTGCCGCCACCTCTGGAGCCTCCTCTGATGAGTGGTCTATACTAAGTGAAATGAAGAAAGAACTAATTAGAATAACAATCCATGGGATTATGATGACAGAGTACCTGAGGAGCAATATAGCACCACAGGGCCTAATTGTAAACATCATCCCGAGATTGTTTCTGGATGACAAACGCTTTAAAGTAGACTGGTGCCAGGTTTCCTGGAAATGCAACAAGGACCTGCTTTTTCTGATTAGCCAAACTGCGAAACGATTGTCTGAAGCGCTACAGGAGAAAATTTCTGCCATTGAAGCGACCATGAAGAACGCCACTTCAAAAAACAATAAAACAGCATTCACTACAAAGCTCTCCGAGATTAACCAAGAGATGGCTGACCACCACGACTTCTTACTTAAACAGAAAACCACCAAATTGGAGAAGGACATAGCCAAATTCGCAAAGGAGAAGGTATACCCCTACCTTAAAGATGATTTTAAAGGGAAGAAGAACAACTACTCTTCGGACGATAATTCGAGCACGGACACCAGACGTGGTTCCACAAGCAGTGACTCCAGTGGTGGCCACCCGGCGAGGAATGCACGACCTACTCGTCCCTGGCAACAGGGATATCACCAAGGACCAGTGTTCCATGGCCCACCCCATGTACCACCACCGTGGCAATATCCCTTCTACCCACAAGGCCCCCCGCAATTCTACCCCCTTAATCCGCCTCCTTTTCAAGGCAGAGGTTGGGGCAGAGGAAGAGGGCGAAAGCGAGGCGGGCACAAGGGAGTACAGTGGCAGGACCAGACACCAGAGCCGACTGGTATGGAAACCAGGAGCGCGACAACCAGAGGGAGACGAGTTTGATCGTGAACCTATCAAAAAGAACCCTCTCCCCTACAGAGAAGAGCGTTCTGGAAAAAGGCCTTGGATTTGTCCCCACCCCGATCCCTGACTCTTTTCAGGAAATGATTGAGCTAAAGCAGTTCTTCAGGAAGATACGTCTCCGGGCCTTCTTTGATAATCGGCCAGAAATCCCCAGTGAAGACACAGGTCTGAGGAAACCTTCCACCTTCACCCCCTCTGATGGGATGGTACCACCGGAAGTCTTGACATTTGAAAGAGCAGTCCTGAGAACCATGCAGAACAAACCTTCAATCAAACCCTTTAACAACCTGTCCAATGCTGAAAGACAGGCAGCTACCTCCCTTGGTAGGGACACCTCAATTGTCATCAAGCAAGCTGACAAAGGGGGAGCTACGGTCATACAAAACTATGAAGATTATGATCGGGAGTGCAGACGCCAACTAGCTAATACAACCCACTACAGACCGCTGACGGAGGATCCCACCAAACGACTGACCACTACCGTGATGGCTCTTGTCATCGAAGCAGAGACAAATGAGTGGATCAGCAAGAAAGAGGCAGAATTCCTGGTGACAACGGACCCGGTCATACCGTATTTTTACACTCTGCCCAAAATACACAAGGGCACCACCCCTGTCCCGGGGAGACCGATTGTGTCCGGCATCGGTTCTATCTTAGAACCCCTGTCCCAATTTTGCGATGCATTTCTTCAGCCATTGGTTAAACTCATCCCGTCTTATTTACAAGACACCAGAGATGTACTACGTCTCATTAACGACATGGATGGCAGAGAAGATATCGATCTCCTCCTCACTCTCGACGTGGAAGCGTTGTACACAAACATACCTCAACAAGCAACGCTGGAAGCAGTAGACTCACTTCTACGACAAGAGGATTGGTTGTCCCCCACCCCGATATCATTCATAATGGAGTTGGCACATATTGCACTTACTGAGAATTTTTTCAAGTATGAATCCCCTTTATACCACCAAGTCCGTGGAACATCAATGGGCTCGACCTTTGCGCCGAGCCTGGCATGTATCTATATGGCATCATTTGAGAGGAAATGCATCTACCCCCCTGAACACAATCCATACCGTGAAAATCTCACGTGTTGGCGTCGATACATCGACGACATCCTGGTGTTCTGGAAGGGTGACCGTGTGACATGTGAGGCCTTCTGTACGTGGATAAACCAACAAGACCCATTTTTAAAGTTCACGGGCACGATCTCCAATAAATCTATACCCTATTTGGACCTCACCGTTTCCCTGGAACCAACCAACATCAGTACCACTCTATACAAAAAGGACACTGACAGAAATAGTCTATTGCCTTATACCAGCCACCACACGAGATCCTTGAGGGACAATTTACCTTTCGGACAATTTCTCCGCCTACGGAGAAATTGTAGTTCAATCACTGATTTCAAACAGCAAGCACTCTCCCTACAAACCAAGCTTCTGGACCGGGGCTATCCCACACGTCTTCTGAAAACTTCCACCAAAAGAGCCCTCAACAACAATAGAGAAGCCCTGCTCGAGGTGCACCCCAAGGAGCAAGACGACACGATCACCTGCGTGACCTCATTCACGAAACACTCATCATTCATTAAAAAAACCGTCATTTCACATTGGGGCGTTCGCAACTCTGCAGGGATGGAGCTTCCGCACCCACGCTTTGCATTCAAGAGGACGGCAAACCTAAAGGACACTCTAATTCACACCCGTCCAAAGAAAACCAACACCCAAGCTGTCAACACTCTCTGGGACCTCCCTCCAGTAACTGGGCACTATCGCTGTGGTTCCTGCGTTGTATGCCCTCAGACCATCCAGGGCAAAACCATTGAACTCCAAAGCAACTACACTTGGACAATGAACAAACATACCAACTGTAACAGCTCTAGATGCATTTATGTTTTGATCTGCCCGTGTGAGATGTTGTACATAGGGATGACCATGCGGCCTGTTAAACATCGGATAATGGAGCACAACAGCAACATTCGGTGTCACAAGACACACACCAAGCTTTATGAACACTGCAAAGAAAACAATCATTTCCCAGAAAACATTCGGTGGACTGTCCTTGAATGTTTACCAAACTTCAATCAACAGGCCCTCTTCAGACTTGAACAAAGATGGGTACATCGACTACAGTGCGATGAACTGGGGTTGAACGATGGGGTGCCCTGGACAACACTCGCCAGATAGTCATCAATCAGGACTACTTTGTCCATACCCAGACGATTACCAACACGTCGTACCAGACAACTCTCCCCTTTCCAAAATGGCCCCCACATTGAAGTGTACTGGCCTCGCTGTTTTGAGCAATCCCTCTTTGCTCTCTACTCCCGCGAGCCGTTGCCTAGCAACCGGAGGGCCACGCCCCCTTGGTGCGCGCTCAACTCTCCCTTATTTACACCGGACAGTGCCCCACTACTTTTCTGGCTGTCCTGACCTCGGTGTACTCGTGGGAGGGGTAGGTGCTGAGATGCCTTCCACCAGCGACCTTTGAGGTAAGGTGTTGAGCTTATCCCTGAACTCCGCGTGCTCTCTGCCAGACGCGCGGTTAGTCACTACTCAGCTGTACTCCTTCACGCGGTTTACCGGACGGCTTGTATTTTCCTAACGGTCCCGCGGGATGCCTTGCTCCCCCTGTAGGATCTCCTCACTCGCTGCTGGCCCCACCTGGACAGCTCGTGACACCTTCAGGAGGAACCATAACGGGTAAGCACAGCGCTGATGGTGACATTGTCCTCGCTCATGCGCACACGTCGAGCAGGGCACTTTATTTATTTAATTATTTATTTGCAACCTCGCGGGTGATCGCGACTACCACGCCGGCGCCGACCTTACTTAGAGACAGAGTGTCAAATTTTACATGATCGTTCTATCTGTGCGGTTCTTTGTTATTGTGGCTAAACTCTTTAGTCTACAGATATATTTTTATAAACATAGGCTCCTCACGCCACCTGACTGTGTTAGGGTGTAACATTACCACTGGCCTTGAATTGTGATTGCCCACCCTACTCAGCATGTTTCACCGCCGTGAGTCCAGCCTTTTTCACCATGATGCATGCTATAACTGAACAGTATGGCAGCCGAATACAGAACGTGATCACCTCGCGCTCTGTACTTTCTAATTCTTTTCTCTCACAGTATCACCATACACTGCCATGAATCATGCAGTTTTTATCCACTGGGCACACATTACTGTCACTTGAAACACAGGCACGATATGATGTATTCCGGGTACAACAATCTTCAACATCATTAATGTCTGTTTATTTCTCTCTAGTTCCCAGGAGGTCCCTCGTAAGGAACCATTTCTGTGCGATACTATACAGGTCGTATAACGGAGTCCTCTTACTTGAGAGGATTCCAGCAATCATATGAGCACTAAGGTCCTGACGAATTGCCCTTATGGCAAGAAACATGTCGACCGCATTCACATCAAGGGTTGAATAAGGATTGGTCCCATTGCCCATCACTCCTTAATACCCCTTTATTTTTAATAAAGCAGTGAGCCTGACTATTAAAATAATTTTTAATGGACTCGACTGACTTTTTTTAGACACACACACCCCCACGCTCACTATTGCACTTTTTTAGGCCCCTCACACACACACACCAGTTGGCTCGGAATAAAAGATCTCCGCCAAAGTGCAGCTCCCCCTGCTGCCCGACGGGCATTGCACCGCCAGCCTGCCGCAGGAGCAGGATACCGATGATGACGCTGGACGGCCATCGGCTGGGACAACAGTTGTTATCCTGCCGGTAACCTGTGTGAGGTATCCTTATATTCTGAAAAGGGTCTACACCATGCACTTACCCCTTTATAATCAATGAGAGAAAAGACAAACTGAGCTAAATCACTGGCTCCCACTGGGGAACTCTGTACAATACTCTTTGTTTACTGCAGATCTTGAGACACATGTGACCTCGACCAATGGTGGAGCTGCAGAGCAACAAGATACGGGACGAGACAGCAATCTCAAACGTGGAAAATGAAAAGTTGACGGGCTGCCCTGAAGCCCTCAGTCTGCTAACCCACGTGTGCCTGAAGTCTTCGCCCCCCTTTTTGGGCCCGATTGATGGGCCTGCCTGCCCGTTATCCTTTGCTCCCTTGGTCCCTTGGAAGTGTCCGAAAAGATCTGATCCCACTCCGCCCTCTCTTCCCTCGACTATCCAACAACCCCCTCTTTTCCCACATGACTTTTTGACTCAGAAAGAAAGAAACAGCATTCAGATGGAAATGGGGTTTGCTACAGAAGGAAAAAGGAAATACAGGTGCCGAGTATAAGGCGCCCTTAAAGAATTGGTTAGGGAACAGGACTGTGGTCTAACAGCAGAGGACTGACCGCGCCCTGCAACGCGTAAGGATAGATCCGAGCTGGACCTATAGCTCCACCGCCGGTGCTCAACAGCGCCAACGAAAGAAAACGGACTAGAGCCTACCAGTGATGGCTCACTGCTAAAAAGACACTGTGACGAAGATATATTGGACTGAATTCCTCCCACTTGGTATTTTTTTCAAAATGTTTGTCGGTCACCTTACATTGATGAGAAAGTCAGAAGCATCTATACTGTGTAATATGCTGCACCCTAGGCTTGTAGTAATCCAGCAAAATGTAAATTTCTATGTATTGCGTTCTGCCAATCACATCGACTGCTCATGGTTATATGCAATCTGCTAGTATTGTTAAATTTTCAACAACCATACATGTTTATATGTGCACCCGTTGATTAGGAAATGAACTAATTTATGTTAAAAGCGGCGACTGTGGAAATTAGCAATATTAATGTACCTAAGCGGCGTTCATTTGCCTTCCCCCATTCCCCTCCCCGTAAGCACCAGGAATACCGTGAAACATTGACCGCATCATTCCGCCAGTAAAAGCACGTGCCCATATGTACATGACAGCCATTTTAGGCACCATGGCCTTTTTGCCCGCTCATTGGAATCCCCGGCTTCCCTCCTGCGCGTATTTGAACACCCTCCCCCACTCTCACATGCATAGACCATAAAACCCTCTCCCTCTGTGCGACCCTGCTCTGAAAAGTAACCCTCCTGCTTGACCCGCGCACCCCCCATTTCCTCTTGAAGAAGCACCCCTCGCCTCAGCTGACATAACCCCCCCAGCTGTACCTGACTGCCCCCGCTCCCTCATGTACGGGTCATAAGACCTCTCTCTCTCTCTGTGCGACTCTGTCCCTGGGAATCACACCCCGCGCCTGACCAACACCTCCCTGCCTTCATGAATACCCCTCCCTTGATGGCCCCTCCACTGAGCCCGATTGTCCGCACGGACCACTGGTCATCTCCTTCGCCTAAAGATACAGTTTATTGCCCACCACTGTATGCACTCGTCCCTCTTCAAAAGAGCTCATGACCTCCCCACCCCTCCGAGAATCGATCAGGCGCACACATTCCAAAGGAATCGGCGGGACACTCAGCTGCATGATAGCCCCCTCCTCTTATCAGCAGGTTGAGGACCTCTATTGTGATGCATGTGGGGTGGGGATTGACACGAGGATTGTGGGGATGTTTTTTTCCTTACTACACAATGTCTTGATTGTAATAAAGAGTGGTCACATGCCATACACCAGGGTATAAGAGGCCAGGCCTCAGAGAACTTGTTAGAGCACCTCCCGAAAGACACTGTGTTTCGTGTCCGAAATGACAGGCTCTCCTCATGAGAAATAAAACTCTGTTCTTATGATCCTGTTTCCAGCGCCCGTCTCTTTATTTGGTAACTATTCAGAATGGGAACTAAGAGGCGTCTTGCGCCAGCAGCCTGGACATCGGTTGTAAATTGGGCTGACTTTCCACAAGTATGGACGTGGCATCCACCCTCCCAACCCAGGCATGGGGGACAACTAAGTAATCAATTCTGGAGAAGGACTTATGTACTGCTGAGACATATGTATATTCACGACGTTGGGTGTGTTGGTGTCGCCATGCGTCTACCCATCCCATCCCTCTCACTATGCAATTCAATTTAGTATGTGTATCCGATGGCACCTCACCCCCCAGCCTGTGTCGATCCATCCGTGCATTCATCACATCATTCCAGTCCCCGCCTACCACCGCCATAACATCTGGTATCTCGGCCCACACACCAAACAACTTTTCTATAAGGGCACCTTGCAGCGGAGGTGGGGCGTAAACACTCCCGAAGACTATCGGCTCAGTGCCTATCTTGCCCTGAACAAACACATATCTGACCTGTGCATCGACCCACTGAGTCTCATGAGTATAGGACAACCTACGGTGCACCAAGATAGCTACCCCTCGAGATCCCCTCACAAACCCAGCATGATACACCTGCTGAAATCCATAGAACTGTAGACTAAGGGTCTTGGTACCCATAAGGTGAGTCTCTTGCAATAGTAACACGTCAGTCCTGTCTCTCTTCCCCTGTCGCAGTACTGCCCCTCTCTTTATCCTGTCCAGCATCCCCCGTACATTCCAGCTCACAACACGCATCGACACCTTCTGTAGGCTTGATTCGGAAGTGTCAACCGCCATTCATGGGCAGAAAAAGGAACGGCCCTTGTCTGAGGCCACACACACACATCTTGCTTCAATAGGACTCGAAAGAACACTGTGCAGATTAAGGCATCCCACCCTCCCCTAACCCCCTTCAACTCACACCCAACAAAACCCCCAACCCCCACCCCGTTCCCAGTCACCCTTTCAACTTCCCCACCACCCCCCACCCCATACTTCAGTAACATTGAAGTACCTGTTGCGGTATAGATCATCTCCGACCCCCAATGGGAGGTTAGAGACCCACTATCCCAATGGATCCCCATGAACTACCCACACAGTCCCAACTCACCCCCCACTGAACAAACTCCTCTAAACTGAGGGGTTATGACCGCCCTCCCGTCTCCGTCCCCCAACCCACGTCTCATGGCTACCCAATTACTTATGCCTCAGGAGTCATAGTCGATAGATTGCTAGAGGTTTCATCGCCCAAGAGACGGGCGCTGGCCTCCGACCTCTCCCAAGGGCTCATGTCTGTAGTCTGCCAAATATCTTTGGGTCTCATGCATCCGGATTCTGAGAGTCTGTAGTTTCAGTCGCCTCCGCCGCACCGTCATTTGGAGGAGGATTCTTCTTGGTGCGTGACCTCCAGTTACTCCTGCTCCGCGATCGCCGGGGAGTCCTCGGGGGCCCTGCCGTGGATGATAAATCCGAGTCTCGACCCGGAGAGGTATTTACTCTGATGCGGACCGTCTCGTCCGTCCAGGCAAAGACTTCTTCCGGAGTATTAAAGGATTGAGTCCGGGACTGGAAGACCACACGCAGGCGGGCCTGGTAGAGCAAGGCATACTGGATATTGAGGCCCCTCAACCGCGCCTTAGCTGCGGTAAAGGACTGGCGATGTTGCTGAACCAGTCTGGTGTAGTCTGGGAATATTAGGATTTTGTGGTTTTCAAATAGCAAAGGCTCCTGCACTCGCGCTTGTCGCAGGATTGTGTCACGGTCGTGGTCATTGAGCAGCTTGGCTATCACAGGCCGTGGGCGAGCTCCCACCGGCGGCTTCTGGATCAGTGCTCTGTGTGCGCGTTCAATTATAAAACAGCGCGAAAGGGACTCCGGAGGGAGCCACCCCTCCAACCATTGGGTCAGAAAGGCTTCCATGTCGCTCTTCTCACAGCCCTCCGGGAATCCCACGAACCGTAGGTTGTTCCGCCGAGCACGTTCTTTCCGCGTCCTCAGCTCGGAGTGCAAGGCCCTTCTGAATCCCTTCCATGTTGGCCACCTTCTTATTCAGTGTCGCCACGTCGTCCTCCACCCCTGTAATTCTGGTCTCAGTCTCAGTGATGCGGGCCACAGCGTTACGCAGGTCCTGACGCAGCAAAGTAACATCAGCTCCAACTGCCCCTATTTTTGCATCTAGCATGTCTCTGGATTGCGTTATCGCTGCCATGAGGGCTGCATTGTCCGGGCCTGACACTTGAGGGCCTCCGGAGGCCCCGGCTCCTCCCGTTGGCCCAGTAAATTTGTCGATCGTGCCTTGTTTCGAGGCGCCTCCACTGTTGCCACCCCTCGTCATGGCTGTCACCGGGTATGCGCACAGGGTTCAGAGCACCGCGGGGGTTGCAGGTCGGTCACCCTAACCTCCTTGGTCACAGAGCTGTGTCCGGGCCCTCCCCGCTTTCTGAGCCGTTGGGGAGGATATCGACCGTTCTCAGACCAGTCTGCGTCGTCGCCCGTGGTATCACTTCTCCCTGCCCCAATGGCACGGTGCCCCCATCAATTTTCGCCACAAGCAATTATTTCATGTTCAATGCGGGGGGCATATGTGTCACAGCCTTGTCCAGTAGCCACTCCGGGTGCACAGTCGCCCCCCTCCAAGAGCCCGGGGCCTCAAAGCGGGCAGGCAGTCACTGGGTCTGCGCCGGATCGTCCACCTCAGTCGCTGGGCCCTCGGTGTCGCCGCCAGCACATTTCCATTCAGGGCCTAAGTTCCAGCTCCCCAGCACTCCTCGGAGGTCGCCCCAACGGCCCGATTCTGTCGCCGAAAGGGGTGCACGCAGCGGCGCGTTGTGTGTGCAATTCAAACAGGTCAGGGTCCCAGCCAGGCTCAGTATATTACATTCGCCTCCTTTGTAGCGAGCGCCGCCACTGCCATCTACGACCTGCCGGTGGGCCGGGGGGGGGGGGGGGGGGGGGGGGGGGGGGGGGGGAAACACAGGAGAGATCCTCCGTTGTGTCCGCAGCATAACTATCCCCCTTGCGGTCCGACACGACCGCTGATCGAGGCCAACCCGGCCCCTCCCACACTCCCCAGGCTAGCAGCCAGCGCAGCCTCCGATTCCTGGGTGCGGCAGTACCTGGTGCTCCGTGTCCTCTGCGCGGCCCGGTTTACTCACTGCGGGCCTCCGTGCGCCGGATGTACAGGTCCGTCCACTGCTCCTCACTGGTCCCGGTCACGCCACACTTCCGCCCGGATTCACCCGGACTCGAGGTCCCGGCTTCCGCGAGTCTGGTAGGCCTCTCCACCTCAGGGCCCGGATCGCCGTTGGGCAGGCGTCCGAGTTCCCACAAATCGCCATCTTGGCTTCCCCGCTACCTCCAATGCCGATATATCCTGTTTGAGACGTCTCAGGGTTGGGGAGACGCAGGATATTTGTCGGATAAAACGTCGGCGGGACGGAGCTCTCTTAGGCTGCGTCCGCCATGTTCGCCGCCTTGGCCACGCCTGGCATGTTTTTTCTTGAATGCTTAGCATCTTAAGGGATTTTGAACTGCTTTCAACTCCATATCAAAATGTCTTTTTACTTTACCAAAGAAGGGCAATATGCACATGTTACATGTAATTTAATCTCAAGTATCTGCTGTGTTTGAAAAGAGCCTGGAAAATGTCAGCTGGGCTCAGGTCTGCTTCGTGTACAGTCACTTACATGTACAACTGTAATATTCTGGAATGAAATTAAACTGAAGTGATTTTGTGTCAAATACTCATATTACGCTTGCTCGGATGCCCTGAGAATCTCCCTTGGAGGAATATGGTAGGTCAAGTGCTTCGAGGTCTTTACCAGACGCGAAACATGCTGCTGCCTTTGCCTTTTTTCAGTCTGACGCAGCCTCAAACCGCCTTGGCACTGCTTGATTAATTTATACCAAGTGTGTTCTGGATAAAATATGGGTTATTTTTCAGCACCTCTACCCTTTCGACCCGCAGCCAATCAGACGACCAGATAATGGTATGCTATTGATTGCAGGCGCACTTGTGCAAAATTGACATTTTTGGAACACAGTAACAATGTTATTGGTAGGCTGCTTACATTTTCTCTGAAAATACTTCACCTTTTTTTCATAAAAGCGTATTATATTTTGGATTAAATGTATGCCATAATACCAGTGCTCAGTCTGTGAATACAGGGATTGATTAACACAGGTGGCACGGATTGCAGCCTACTTGGCTACCAATTTTTTGCTACGTTTCTCCTGCCTGCGCTCGCTGCACCGTAATTTGTGTTAATGGCTCTTTGGTGAAATTTGTAAAATATAGTTAATAGGAGGGGGTTGATAAACGCGTGGAACCAGCAAAAGGCATATTTTTTCTTTCGCCTTGCAGCTCTGCAGATGGATATTTTTGTAAACCTAAATGGATGATAAATATATGTGGCTACCGAACAGACATGAGTGTTTTTAAATCTGTTTGCTCTTTTGAACTATAATTTAAGTTAAACTCAATTCTTAGTAGAGAAAGTGTTTTTGAAATATGGAATCATTAAAAAAGTGTATGTATAAAGAGGAAAGGAAGATTTGTTTCTTTTCCAAATGGTTACCATTTCTACACTGCGTACGCTACACCTTTGATTGCACCGAAGGAAAACTCATATTTCACCTCCTTCGGAGTTTGGCAAAGAGAGAACTGGACAAGCCAATGTATCCTATATCTCTAAACTGCCCTCGAACTCCTCATAGTCATTCAACTGAGGGAAGGCCTCTCAAGCCCACACTCTTTTTAACTATTAAGTCTTTACCATTAATACAATATTTATCATTTATTTTATTAGGTTAGTCTGTTCTTTCACTCTGTAATGAGTAGACGTCAGATGAAAAACCCACCCCTCTTTGATTTATAACCAGTTTATCATTTTACTTAGCTGAGTATGTTGATGTCCTAGATTGCCTTTCCATAACCTGATTTTTTTTAACCATTTTTGTTGGTGTTTTCATGTCACACAATATAAACATTACATTAATGCAGTTACATCTGAGTTGTGTGGCCAGCATTGTGCACCATATCCTTGCAGTCTCATAAGTGTACTAGTTTCACTTTAATAAGAATTACATTTCTTTGCAGATACAATAATATTGGTTGTTTTGTGGACTAGAGGAAAACAAATACCTTGCATTCAGCCATTTCCGTAGTTGTCTCTGTCAGCTCTTAATGTATCTAGTAACCTATGAGTCAAGTAACCCACTACAAATACCAAGTTGAATTCTAAAATTAATTAGAGGTCCTGAGGAAGTGTACCATATTTTCTTTGCAGTCATCTGTGAAATCAATGAAGTAGCTCATCTTTTTCATAAGCTATTCAGAATTCTTATTCCTCTGGCTTCTTCCAAGTGCAAGGCCCGGCTCTCGCACCCAGCCCATCGCTGGACTGGATTATCCAGAACATTTGGACTTCTCTAGTATTAGCATACCAAATCCGCCTTTCTCTAACCTTGTAACATTAACAGGAGCAGAGAAAAGGCGGTTTCAGACAAAGTCTCATACAAGATGAGTCCAGCATTGACACCACACGGTTAGATCCATGCCATATTTTAGGATAACCACTTTGCAAATGAATTCCATTTAATTCCTTGTATCACAGTGTGCCTAAAACTGATATGCTGAAATTCTGGAATGGCTGTGTACCTGGGAGCAGCACTGGTATAGGTGATGTAATGTATGCTCCGCTTAACAAAGAGGAATATTGGAGAACTCTTGCACTTTGGTGGTCAACATCTTTGAGAACAGTCTCCATGCTTCTTACAAGTATAGGACTTCATTCATTTGCTTTGCCAATGACTCTATCAGTGCTTAGTTTGTAAAAAAAAAAAATAAGTGCCAGGGCTGACATCAGGAAGCCACTAAAGCTTGCACCATCCATTGCCCCGGCCATTGCTGCCCATGGCAGTACAAACACACTTACGAACATCCCACTCCTTAAAGTGATGCACTTCAGTCTATTCCAGGTCCCCAAATCTTTAAGAATGGCTTTGGTGGTCGGTATTTGTCATTTTAATGTATATTGAATTCATAAACAACTTTTAGAGATGAGCACAACAAAAAGCAGCGCCACCATGTGGCAGACTGTCATAAGACCCAATGTTGGTAATTCAGTGGTGGTGCAGAGCACCGAAAACCACCGGCTCAATGTATGCATTGGACTCTAGAGAAGAAGCAAAAATTCTTATTTCCAGAGCTTTCAGCTTGTACATTAGTGTGCAATGAATTGACGCTGGGAGCGCAGCCTAACCCAGAGGGGCTCATTCGGAGGAGCTTATTTTTCTTGGTGGATGTAGAAGGGTCCAACTCTTTTGCTCCCCCAGTACTTCAGTTTTGCTATTTGATGCCTTTGTGGACAGTAGGTTAGGAGAAGGTATTTTCCTGTGGCTAAATTGCTGACGATGGGATCAGAGGCAGGAGTTTTAATCTCTATTTCAGTTCGGTTCCTCAGCAAAAATCATGTGAAAGAAAGTATGTTGTCTAAAACGCTTTGATTCAGGTAGCCTTCTGTCCCTCACTTCCCACCCCCCATTACACACTTGATATTGAAAATCTGCCTCAAATGCGGACCATAAGAAACACATTACGTACCTGTAACAA
Organism: Lissotriton vulgaris; assembly: GCF_964263255.1. Lineage (NCBI taxonomy): Eukaryota > Metazoa > Chordata > Amphibia > Caudata > Salamandridae > Lissotriton > Lissotriton vulgaris. The sequence goes on along the minus strand of NW_028249570.1, from coordinate 73,527 downwards.
TGGTTTTGCCGCTTGAAGCACTTCTAGTTTTCCATGCTGTTCATATTCCTCCCAACTTGGAGATGGTAGGGTCTTGTGAAACCAGGTCACTGGTACAAAAAGTTGACTGTCCCCACTTTGTTCTGCAGCCCTGCCCATGGCAGGAGGATGAGTTCAAGTGTATGGGTCCTTGAGAAATTGTTTCATGGTTTCAGTTATCCCCTCCTCTGACATGCAGCACAGAGACTCCTTTGGTCACTGAGTAGGTAATGCTGGAATCGCAGATTTTCAAAGTTGGTGGCTGCTCTAGATGAGTACACGCCAAGACACCCCCGGGTATTTGAGCTCTCAATAAATCTCATTAGCATAACACTTCTAAAGCAGACATTTCAGTGCTAACTAGCTCTACTGCATGTGCTGTGAACACCGCGAAGAGTCCCTATCATGAGCCTGCTGCCAATTCGTTTCTCTTTCAGTATAAAGTTTTTTTTTTTAAACCTCTTTTTATTTAAAAGTGTGAAGTTTTTGACCCGAGCATAAGCGTTAGTATCATGTCTGTCTCCTAACTAGTCTGACATACTTTTTTGTTTTTATTATGGTCGTTGCCACAACAATATGGATGCTTACAGTGAAAGCTCACCTGTTTCTATTGTGGAAGATTAGGGAGCTAATTATATGTTGGTAAATGAAGATGATATATTCAACACCATATCTGCTTTGTCTTGTTGAGACATTTTGGTCTCCAAGTACTGCTTTATTTCATAAACATGAGCTAAATTTATCTATCAGATACTATACACATTTAGGTTTCTGATCATAATATGAAGGGCCTTTGCACTACAACTATCAAACCAGAGTTCATGCTGGTTTGCAGACTGCCTTGGTCAAAGACTACCCTAAGAGCAGTACAGAGAAGTAGTCTTCAGTCTGGCATTGCTTATTCCTGGGCAATTGCTCTGATAGAGAATAGCTAACAGGTATCTTCTAAAAAGAAAGGTATGCTGTGCAATCCATCTTAAGAAACTAAATTTATACACGTGCTTGTTTTATGCTTCTGATCAATTTGAGCATAGTGCTTAGCAGTAGCAATAGAGTGTTAGAATACTTGAAAAGTACTAACAATACCAGGAATGTTCAAACCACAAACCACATAATTCAAATTGACAACATAATTACATAACACACCACCTACATCCAATCCACTCCACACACACAATTCCACACCACGCCACAAACTGCAACAGCACAGCACATCATTAAACTCCAGTTGATACCACTCCCCAACAAAAAATACCATCCACATAAATGCACTCCATGACACACAATCCCACTCCACATAATTCCATTACACTCAATACCACATAATTACTATCTACATAATTCCACTGAACACCATGCCACATAATTCCACTACACACATCCACTCCATACCACACAATTCAAACACACACAATTCCACAACTAACAATTCCAATCGAACCCACATAATTCCACTCCACACCACATACATCTACTCCACTTCAAACCAAAATGCTAGGGTAAGAAACATTGTAATTTACAATGCCAATAGCTCTAACTCTCACGAATGCAAGACCTATTGCCTTGCAAATACTTGTTTTATTGTGCTTTTGATAAACACTTTGTCGGAAAGTAACCCACTTTACTCCTTGATGTAGGTACTGACAACAACTCCTTTGAATAGTTGCTTTGCTTTGAGTTCCGTTCTGGTTTCTTTTTTGTCTCCTCGGGGCATAGAATTCCAAACTTTTTTCAACCGCTTTGTGAAGTTTTGTTGCGGTCTGTGCTCCAGCACTACCAGCTTGTTAGTTTTACTTTTCACTGCTATGTGAAATTACTGGTATCTTTACATATTTGTTATTAGCATGTCTGTATTGCACTTTGATTCTTTTAATGTTAAGTAGCAAAAAGCATTACATTACTAAATTGCGCAACTAATTTAAACGTTCATGCTTTTATATTTGTGTAACTCGCTGAGCTATCTTACTGCTCGCTCTTGCCTAAGAATTTCCCCTCACTGCCCATATTAAAATCAATATATTTGTAATGTGCACACATTGTTCATAATTAATGTTAAACAAAAGTTTTTTATTACATTTTGGTAAACGTGTCTGCTAGCTTTCTAAATCTATTTATTTAATTTCTTAGTGCACATACACGCTTAATGAAGCGCTGTTGAGTGCCTGTCCAGTCTTTTGGTTTAACCTTTCTTGGTTGCTTCTGTCTTGTTGTAAGTGATGAAGTGCTTAAATCTTTCTAATTAGCACTGTTGACTGGGACTCAGGGCCAGCTTTAGGGTGGTGCGACGCACCGGGCGCTCTCCTGGAGGGGGCACTGACCTCAGTGGGTGCGCTGTGTTTAACAATAACTTATGAACAAAAAGCACCTGCTTCAGAGTTTCTTGTGCCTTCAGCTTTCAGGTAGCAATAAAAATATCAAGGTAACTATTGTGATTAATGTTAATGAGACAGTGTTACTGTCTCAGGGAGAGGATGTGGCCTAACAGCTAGATCGGTCGACCTCCAAGCTCAGGAGCCAGGTTCGAGTCTTGGCAGGGACGCTAAACATCCTGTGATTCTGGGCAAATCACTTCATCTCCCACTGTCTAACAAAAAGAACAAGCACTGGCATAGGCAATAGGTCTCACCTTTGGGACCTTATATGTGGTTAGCTAGAGGTTTTGGCATGCCACTTGTTTTTACGCGATGATGTAGAGCAGTGTGGCTGCTGTGTTATATGTTGAAAAGTTCTGATAAAAAAGACTGGCCACATTATTTTGTAGGCACATTACCGTGTGAAATGACGCAGGGGACTTTTTTAAATTTTGTGATCCAAAAAGGAATGGAATAGCTCTTGTATTTGCTTGAGTTAGAGCTATTGGTGTAGTGAATGATAATGTATTTTAGCCATGTGTTGTAGAGTGTATGTATGTGGTATGTAGAGGAATTATGTGAGTTGGATTGAAATTGTTAGTTGTGGAATTGTGTGGTGTGGAGTGGACTTGTGTAGTGGAACTATGTGGTTTGGTATACAGTTGAAATATGTAGATAGTAATTATGTGGTATGGAGCGTATTGGAATTATGGGGAGTGGGAATGGGTGTGATGGTGTGTAATTATGTGGAATGGTATTTTAGGGTGAGGAATGGTATGTAGTGGAGTTTAATCATGTGGTGTGCGTTTGAATTTTGTAGCATGATGTGGAATTATGCGGTTTGGATTGGATATATTTAGTGTTATGTAATTGTGTTGAGTTGAATTATGTGGTTTGTTGGTAAATTATGTAGTGTGGAATAGAAATGTGTGGAGTAGAATTGTGTGGCATGGAATTGTGTGAGGCTGAGTAAAAAAGAAATTTGATAGAGAGATAAGGGAAGGAAGGGAAGAAAGGGGGAAGGATTTAAGAAAAGGAAGGAAGGGAGGAAAGATGAGAGGATGTGAGAGAGGAAGGGAGGGAGGGAAGGACAGAGTGAGGGAGAGAAAGGCTGGCTATAGGATGAAGGAGCGAAGAGAGGGATTAAGATGGGCAAGAAGGAAGATGGAGGAAAGGAGGTAATTAAGAAAGATTGGGAGGCAGAGAGGAAGATAGGCAGAAGGGACAGTGGAAGTAAATATGAAGGAAAGGTTTGAGGGATGGAGGAATCAAGGAAGGGGGAAGGGATTGTTTAAGTAATAAAGAGTGGGAAAAGGAGGGAGGGTTAGGAACGAACGAAGGTAAGGAATGAATGAAGGAAAGAAGTACGGTGGATTAAGGAGGCCATTAAAGAAGGGGGTAATGGGGGAATAAGGAGGCGGGAGAGAAACTGTGAAATTAGGTGTGGGATAGGCAGTCAATCAGTCAGTGCTGGAGTGCAGTGGCTGAAAATGCAGCCATGATTTTTTGAAAAAAGAAAATTGCATTTATCAGTTGATGATGCTCTTATAAGCCTCTTGTTGCTCTATATTGACATTCTGTAAATAATGGTAGCGTGACCAAACCACATGAACATTGACTCCGACAAATAACCTCCATAAAATATAATGTAGAGTTTATGTGTTTCAGTGCTGCAGGAGCTGCTTTGATGCATTTGTAAACAAACTGCAAACTCTTTCCCATTCATTTGCCACATAACTGCCAGCGCTGCTAGGAGATTCTCTCCATAGAGACTATGTTAAGTGCTTGTTCGGCAGCGGTGGAAGTTCGGCTTGGTTGTGCTATCTACCTAATATGTGGCCTAGTAAACACTTCTCATGTATCCCTCTCTCTCACACACCACGCTAAATGGCAAATGAACCGAAGCACTGGGGATCAGTTGTTGCCCATTCTGTACATTTTACCTCAAACAGCCCCCTATAGGTACAAACTCTGCTACAAAACGAGGGACAGGGGAGATTTGTTCCAAAGCTTATGCTTGTGAAATTGCACTGTTTATTCTCAAACTATCTTCAGTACACGTTTTACCAACACACAGTACTTAATACTAAAATACACTGTATATCAGAATGGAGGATACAAAACAGCCGACAAGCATAGAAGCGAAGCTACTGCTAAAGCTTTTTAAAGGCATTTTGCACAACCTGGCGGAAGGAGGGACAAAAACAAGGGATAGGGTTTCAATTAACACTTTGAGGGTAAAGAAAATTCCATTGTTTATATATGTTTTCAATAGAGTAATGGAGTAACCCTGTCAAAGGAAAACGTGGACTTTGTTTCGTGTCATTTATGACGATGTTTGAGAAGAAGCTTGTGTTGCAGTTTACAGTCCTGCATGTGTCACCCGCAGCTGTACTAGCACAAACTTGTAAGATTGTCATCTTTCTGTCACTACTGTAATTACCCATAGCGTCGCTACTGAGAGAACTCAGTGGCAAGTGCAGGCCCACCACACAAAGTGCAAATTATTATGTAACACTTACTTAGTGACATTTTCAGTTCCAAGAAAAAACAAGCATTGGTATAGCCAATAGGTCTCGCCTTTGCGACCTTATAAGTATTTAGTTATGCAGCACAATATCCTTGGTGCAACAACATCAACTGTTGCATGGCTAAACACTTATAAGGTCCCAAAGGCGAGACCTATTGACTATGCCAATGCTTGTTTATATCTGCGGTGGGTGTAACTCGCTAAGATGGCGGCAACAAGGTCGTAAGAAGTTGACTGACATATCTGGAGGTTTGGCCAGCTTGCGGCAGCAGCACAATGCACGGCAAGAACTTTCGGATGACCGTCACGGTGCCAGCAGACATGGTGGAAGGCTCTAGGGTCGCGTATAGTACATCGATTTGTATGTGATATGCAGATTTGCTGTATTTTAGCACGTGAAGCCTCCTTAGCAGTATGAGGAGTAGAGGTAGTGCTTGTTCCTTTCCTGTGTAGTCCGACCGGGGCAGAATTCAATTGGGTGAGGTCCTCATTCATTTAATTATCGAGGCGAAGACATGGTGGTGAATCAGTGTTGTCGATGCCGCTCCAGGTTCACCATGGCCTACTAAGTGCAGCCCATTGTCCGACCAAGGAAACAGTCGAACCAAATGGCTCAGTGTGTTATTAGCTCACTGGTGATATCTGTGGGGGGAGCTTGTCGGGGACTGTTCTCATAGGGAAACTGGTCAAGACTGATTTGTATGTGGCTGGGTGTAAACTGGAATGCCATGGGGAGAAGAAAAAAACGAGGATTTAGGCCCAGACCTCTGTACTGGGGTGAATGTTTGACACTAATCAGCATTCCGTCCATCAATTGTTCTTTTTGCATTTGTCACCCCGAGTGGGATGGGTATGCCCAGACGTGTTCCTGTGCTCGCCATGCCACTGGAGTCAAGCTAGCCTGGCTGATGAGTAGTGATACCCAGATACCGGTCGGAGGAGGTTTGTTTCCAGTCCAGGGAAGTCCTGACCTGGCAGTTCAGGCTGGACTGTTCCCATAGGGAGCAAGGGCAAGACTGATTCACATATGAATGAATGAATGAAATGTATCTTGTACCACGCTAACTTAGCCCAATGGGCGTCATATGGCTGGGTTTAAACTGGAATGGCATAATGTGCGAAAATAACGATGAATTTAGGCTCAGATCTCGGTACTAGGGTGAATGTATGCCATTGTTCAGCATTTTGTCCATTAATTGTTCTTTCTGCATTTGGAGAATCAAATGGTAATCAAAACTTGCCACTGCGATATGACATTTATGCAGAAATGCTGTTTGTGGAATATTGCAGACTGGGGTAGAAACAGATAACTTATGGGGCGAAGGTAGTGGAAATGGCACGAACATTAGGCTGTGTAAAGAGCATCCCGCAAGGTAAAAAGCCCGGGTGTTAACCTCTAAAAGCTTCTTTCTTTCCTCTCAGTGGCTTCAATCTGGAGGATAAAAGCGGGGAAGAGCACAGATGCTCTCAGCTTGGACGACGCTTCAAATGATTAAACTTTCATTCACGGAATCAGGGCCCTGCATCTGGTCTTTCAAATGAAACAATCCCCTTATATCTTGTGGGGGTGGCAAACGCACTCCCTCCCTGATTAAAAGAAAGAAAAGAAACACGCTGGGGTGGTGGCTGATCCTTTGGCATTTTATTAAGCCTACAACAAAGCTTTATGGCGTTGTGTGTTCGGCGGATTGTGTTCCCAACTTGCGGCTCTCAGTGAAGCAGTCGATGACTACTTGGTTAGTAGTGCAGTTCGTCTCCGGGTCCAACCGCGCCAATTTCAATGTAATTTCTTATTGCTTTGTTCATAAATGCGGGCATTTAGCCGAAGGCCTCATTGCGAGGGGTGTCTTCGGCACAAGTGTTAGAGCCAACTGATGACATGTACTGGGACGATGACAATCTACGTTTTATATCAAATAGCATGACCGCACATATCTCGACACGCCAGTTCATGAAGCGCAGTAATGCAACGTGGCTTCTTGGCACTGTGCTGGTGACTCACAGGCCCTTCGGGTGGTCAGGTGCCCGCTCAGATTGTGTGGGTTTGTAAATATGCACATTTTAGGCAGGTATCAATAGCTCTGGAAGCTAATGTCCTTTATTTATAGCCTGGTATATTTTTTTTAGATCACACTTGAAAAGAATTTGCCTTTCTTTTGCCTAACGCTTGTTAACACAACACGGTTGCTTCGCAGCACTGCAATTGCCTGCAGTTATTGCCAAATTCAAAGGTATTGATCTGTGAGTGTGAAGTAACCTGGCAACCTTACAGCCCAGAAGAACATCATTCACGTAGCACAATGGTGGGTGCAAATCAGCTGTGCTTCATTGCTTGAGTATAAAACACTGCTCACCCTAATGCAGAGGTCTTCAAACTTTTCCAGGTTGAGCCCCCCCAGCTGAATTCCCCCAGATGTTGGGCCCCCCCACCACCCGACAGAAACCTCGGGAATCTGGCACACCACATGATCGACTGCCACGCGCACACCACGGGCCATATCCGGCAAACAATGCTCAACACAACAAGAGTGCCTAGCAAACTGCAGGCCTGTGAGTGGGTGTGACGAAACGACAGAGGCGTACCAGACAGCTCAAAACACAATCCTCCAAGACAAAATGTGCGCAAATTCTCCCCACTAGGATGCCCTGCCTTACACAGGACACAGATCAACAACAACACCACCAACATGAATGTGACGGGTGTGCCGGTGCCCAGCCACACCTAGACTCTCAATCTGTGGGTGAATCCCTGCCACTGCCACCCTCAGGCTGTGTACCACATCCAGTTCTAAACGGTACCTAGTCTTCAACACCGCAAGTGCTGAGAACCCAATCTCACAAACTCCCCAACAAATAAACAAATACATTGTAGGATGTAAAGCACCATGCACAAGTGAACCAAAGGGAGGACCGCAGTGATGAACCCACTATAGGGAACACACCATGGGTGCTTCACCAAGCGGAACCCAAAACATGGAACCCGACCTTGCCCATGGGGGCCCGCATTCAAGTAGCAGCTGGACGTCACGCAAAATGTCACACGCATGATGCATAGATCCCACACATGAGCACACATAGAATACAGAACAGTAACACATAGGCAAGGGAGCAGCCAAACAATTCAAATACCTTCCACTCTGAACCACAGCTCTCATGGCACCAAGAAAGCAAAGGAAGTCATCACAACATTCCCCATCCATCATGTACACCTTGTCATCCACCAACTCCCCCACCATTCATTCCGTTCCTCCATCTGAGCCCCATCCACATCCAAACCCCTTCAACCCCTGGCAAACCCATCCACCTTCCATCCCTCCATCCATCATCTCACCTCTTCATCCCTCCATCCACCCCCTCACCCATCCATCCATCATCCATCCATCCCTTCACCCAATCTATCCCCTCACCAATCCATCCACTCTTCCAGCTATCCATCCACCCACTCATCCATCCAACCATTCACCCAAGCTATCCTCCCACTCATCCATCCACTCCTCCACTCATCCATCCACTCCTCCACTCATCCACTCATCCATCCACTCTTCCACCCATCCATCCACTCCTCCACCCATCCATCCATCCATCCACTCATCCATCCAACCACCCACCCTCTCACCCATCCAGCCATCCCCCCACCCACTCATCCATCCACCCAGTCACTCATCCGTCCACCCACTCAACCCCCTACTCATCCATCCACCCATCCATCCCGCTCTCCACCCTCCCCCCCCCACTCATGCATGCACTCTCTGACCCATCCATCTCCATGCTCCTCTCCTCACCCATCCATGCACACACCTGCCCATCCACTCTGCCAATCATTCATCCATGTCATCACTCATCCATCCATCCATCCTCCCCCTCTCTCTCCATTCCCCCCTCACCCAGCCACCCATCCCTCCATCCACCCTTCACCCATCCACCCACTCATCCATACACTCATCCACCCATCCATTGACCACTCATCCACCCCTTCACTCCTCCATCCATCCCCCCGTCCATCCACCCTCCTCAATCACACATCCATCCCCACATCCACCCCTTCACTCATCCATCCATCCATTCATTCATCCCTTCACCCATCAATACATCAATCCATCCATCACCTCTCTCATCCATCCACCCACTGACTCGTCCACCATCCACCCCCCCATCGATCCATCCACCATTTCACTGATCCATCCACCCCTCCACCCATCCATCTACCCTTCCAACCATACACACATCATCCACTCCCATCCATCCCTCCACTCATGCATCCATCCTCTCTCCCACCATCCATTCACCCCTTCACTCACCATCCATCCCCTCACTCATCCATCCACCCCCCACCCATCCATCCACCCCCCCACCCATACATCCACCACTCCACCCTCACACCTTTTATGATTCAAATTCGAATCTGCAGACCAACATCCCTGAACACCGGGTGCCCACACAAAGATCCTCATGAGTTGAGGACCGCAGACCAGAGCCCACTGTCCCGATTCATGGCCAAACCCGGATTGCAACCTCTCCCTCCCTTCCCAAAATAACTGAAGGACTCCCGCCCCCCCAACTCCCCCTCACTCCCACCCCCCTTGAAAGGCTGGGGCCCTGGACCAGAGCCCACCTTGCCCGTGCCTCAAAACCTCTGCGAAACCTTCTCTACCTTCTGGGAAGAGCTAACTCTCCCAGGAGGGGGTTAATTCACAGAGCTGACAGCTTCAGCTGCAGTGTGGAGGCAAGGGGTCTCCTCTGCTAAAACTGAAAGTGTGTCTGTTTGTTTGCTTTCGTTTTTAGCAGAGGAGACCCCTGCCTTGCACGCAGCCGAAGGTGTCGACTCGTGAATTGGCCCCCTCCTGGGAGAATCACCCAGACAAAGAAACGGGCACAAAGGGAAGATCGAAGTGGAGCCCGCGCCCCCCCTGGGATGGCGCCGCGCCCCCCCAGGGGGGGCGCGCCCCACAGATTGAAGAACCCTGCCCTAATGCAGAGCAAGAGTTGTGCACTGATGATGTAATTGGCTGAGTCATATAAAACAAAAAAAGTCATTATAGCTCGACGCCAAGTGATGCGCTATGATGAGCTTGCACCGTCTTATAAGAGACTAGCAGCCCGTCCCGACGTTGTCCGGGTATGAATTGCTGCCGGCCAGTAGTATATTGTTTTGTAGGATTTCGTTTTGATAGCATTTCTTATCTGTGACAGGCCTGTGAAACGCTCCGATTCACAGTGCACTGCTGATGCACTTAAGAGTGCGCGTTCAGTAGTGTGTGAACTCGAGTTTCCCTACTTTATTTTTCCTTGCAATATTATATAGCGCAAACTCGACAACATGGCGTGAGCACAATTTACATTACAGAAGAACACATTAATTTGTGGTAGGCACAGGGAGACAAAGCGATTTGCCTGGAATCACAGGATGTTGAGCTGATGCCGAGATTCGAATGTAGCTCCCCAGCTCTAAAGTTTGCAATTCTAGAACTTGTGGCTGGAGGTGTGTCTAAAAGTGTATGTCGGTACTGGCCATCAATGAGAGAATTGGCCTCCCCCAAACTCGGGACCTACCAGAGGCAACGACGGACAGAGCGTGGCCTCAATATTCCTGAGTATGTGTCCAGGTGAGGTGAGGTACAATCCCCGGTCGTGCTGGATGAATTCAATCATCTACTGACACGGAGGATATGCAACCGCATTGACCGTATCCTTTTGGTCGTGTTTATTTGTTTTTTGCTTGACATAATCACTTTGCAGTAGCAACGTTTAGAACAGAGGCCCTGAAGAAAGCATTGGGTCTTCCCCATTTAGTCTGAAACATGTTGGTCCCTATGCAGTTATTTGTTTAACACTGCTTTCTTGCACTGTTCTTGTTTTTAACTAGGAGGAGGAGAGATCCCTATTAAAATTATTTTTCTAGTCCGCTATCCTTTTTTAATTCACCACTTTCATAATTTTTTGCACTGCACTTTCTCCCATCATCTTGATATCACTTGGTCTAAGAAGTGTTTGTGGGCAGTGACCCTATTGTGGTAAAAGGCAAGATCATGGTCTCAATGATCCAGAGACTTAATTGTCTTGGTTGGATGACCAAATGATAACATTGATCATCACAGGTTTTTTGATGGGAATCCTACTAATACCTCTTGGGTTCTATTCACAAATTACCGTAGACATAGTGTTTTATAAATATTGTCCCATTCGCTATAACTTTTCTGTTGTTCATCGATGTATTGAATACTACTGATGACACCTTGAGATAATTTCTTTATCTCTCTTTCTAGTCCCCTAGGTTTCTTTGTTGTTTATATACTGGTTAGGGGGTGTTAACCTAGGCTTGGTCTTAAAAATTCCCTCAGACCCTTTCCTCACCGGTATGTTTTGCTAACCCATCAATGAGAGAGACCAGTGCATTTTTCAAATGGGTGGTGAAAAAATATGAGTATGTTGCTGGAGATGTGGGCCGCCGTGCCACCAATGCACTTACCGGGGAGGGTAAACACCCATTATTGCGCAACTTTCTTTCCGCATACCATCACTCCGCATACTTTCATTACGAAAGTACCATGACTCCGCAATGCCATTATAACGCATGGCATTACATTTAATATGCTTTTACCACGCATACATTTACAACAAAATTTGTTTTAAATGCATGAATGGTAAAAGCATGTTTTTTAAAATGTATTTATGGGTAAAGTAAGATTGGGTATAGGGGTATATGTTTTGGGGTACTGAGGTATATGTTTTGGGGTGTTTGGGTATTTTAAGGGTTCAGATATAGTTTTGGGTTACGGGGTACAGGGGTAGTTTTAGGGTTTAGGGATAGGTATGGGTTTTGAGGTACCGGGGTATTTTTAGGGTTCAGGGCTAGGTTTGGGTTTTGGGGTACAGGGGTATGTTAAGGGTTCAGGGATAGGTTTGGGTTTTGGGGTACAGGGGTATTTTTAGGGTTCAGGGCTAGGTTTGGGTTTTGGGGTACAGGGGTATTTTAGGGTTCAGGGTAGGTTTTGGATTTTGGGATACAGGGTTAATTTTAGGGTTCAGGGCTAGGTTTGGGGTACAGGGGTATTTTTAGGGTTCTGGGGTAGGTTTGGGTTTTGGGGTATAGGGGTATTTTAAGGGTTCAGGGCTAGGTTTGGGTTTTGGGGTACAAGGGTATTTTACGGTTCAGGGGGTAGGTTTGGGTTTTGGGGTACAGGGGTATTTTTAGGGATCAGGGCTAGGTTTGGGTTTTGGGGTACAGGGGTATTTTTAGGGTTCAGGGGTAGGTTTGGGTTTTGAGGTACAGGGGTATTTATCGGGTTCAGGGCTAGGTTTGGGTTTTTGGGTACAGGGTATATTTATAGGGTTAAGATGGGTTAGTGTTTAAGGGTGTTGGGGTATTTTAAGGAGTAAGGGTGGGTTATGATTATGGGGTGCAGGGGTATTTAAAGGGAGCAGGGTGGGATTAATTTTTAGGGTGCAAAGGGTAATAAAATAAAATAATAAATAAAAATAATATAAATAATGCAATTTAAAAGAATAAATGTTTTAATTAAATAAAAAAATGTGTACATATATATATATATATCAATTCAAACCGCAACTTTTCTTTAAAGTAACCCAAAGGACACAAAGGGGATGGTGTGGAAGGTCGGTTTACTGCAAATAAATCAACAGGCATAATGCATTTCGACGCTACGGTCTTCGTCAGATGCCATTCAAAACGGACATGGGTTCCACCCTCATATATATATATATATATATATATCGGTCGCGGGTTTGCACATCCGCGGACAAACTGCGGGTCCACGGCTGCCTCATTTGGGTAGCTTTTTGTGGTACAGGAGGTGCCTTTACTTGCGGGGTGCTTGCGGGGACATTGGCAATCCCTTTAAAACTTTTTTTGCATGCGAATGGCGGCGGCGACCCACTTGGGTTTTATCGAACCACCAGTCCCATAAAGCATTGCTTCAGGTTTCACACCTGTGCATAATCACTGAGGGTATTTACTGGTGCCTGCAGCTGCCGTCATATCACATGTGCTGCCACTGAAGAGGGCGTTGGCCCGAAACGCGTCTGGCAGGAAAGGGACTCTGTTCGCAGCTCGCGCCCTTGCGCTGGCATTAATTCCTACCTGTAAGTGCATTCCCACCTAGGTGGCAACCTTTTCTTCCATATATTTATATTTATATATATATATATATATATATATATATATATATACAAACATATATTTGATGTTTTAATAATGTACTTTTACAATGTATATGACTTTACCACACATGCATTTGCGTTATATTGGCATGTGTGATAAAGTCATATGCGTTGCAAAAGTTTTAGAAATTATGTCTTTGCGGAGTAATAGTCCCGCGTTATAAAAATTGCGGAGTGATAGTATGCGGGATGTTAATTTGCGGAATATCATCACATATTCCCGGGGAGGGATAGTCCCTTTCTTGCTATTTCCGTGGAGGCGGGCCTTTTGTCCAGATGTGCGTGGCGCGAGGCCTGTGCGCAACAGAAGTGGAAAATCTCCAGTGTGTGCTTCAGGCGTCACCGGAAGTTAAGGCGAGATTACATTTCCTGCATAATGGCCCCTGTTTGCGCTCCTTCCGGCCCTTGGGAATAGCGCCATGCCTGACCTCCATACAGTAAAGCAGGTGCACGTCACTGGGAGCGCGGGGCAAGCACACCCGGAGCTGGAATGTACAGAACCTGGGAAGAAAAAACAATGTAATATTCAGCACAACGCTCGCTTTTTTTCCGTAATCCCGTGCCCTGCACACGCCCACACCCCCAGCACACGCCCACAGCACAAGATATGAGACATGGCATGAAGGGCGGAACATACCACACGCCCCCAGCGTTTGTCACGCCCCCAGCACACGTCCACAGCACAACGCAGACACGCCCACAAGGGACTACTTTGCTGGCACGGTTCTTTTACCTTTTAAATGTAAATGGTGGGCGTCTGCATAGCGTATGTCCTTCTGCTGCAACTGCCCTTTCCAACGCTGTATTGGGTGTTGTGATTGGTGCTGTGGTTCCTGAGATTACCCGCCTCAAAGGTTTGGGCTCTCTCTTTATTATATTAGTATAGAAGACTACTACTCGTGATACACTCTCCACTGCCAATTTCAACAGGAGGACAACTGGCCAGGGTGCCTAATTTTACAGTAATTACATAGGTTATCGTAGGCATATAACCAAACAATCCACCGCCTGGCATTAGAATTTCAAACAAAGTCAAGTCACATTATTTATTAGCATTGGTTTTGGTTGAAGAACTGTGGGTATTTGCTTTGCTCCTGCTCCGTTATTCCCTCTTTATATTCATTATAAGGTGGGCGATGTTCCACAATGCTAAGCCACTTTGCACATAACATACAATGCATGATGTTCTGACGCCACCATGTGGCCACTTTTGATATTGCAAGCATCGGTATAAACACACTGGCATGTTTAATGCTTGCACTTGTGCTTGTACTGGCATCCATGACAGTGAGCAGCGGCGTGCAGGCCATATGTTTTCAATTAGCACATGCGCTGCTACTCGATCCCGCAAGGTGGATGCCAAAACAAGCACCAGTGTGTTTGAAAAGGAGCAAGGTGATCTCCTGAATAGCGCATGCGCGCTGCCTAGGCCCCCAGCACACGCCCACAGCACAAGATATGAGACATGGCATGAAGGGCGGAACCTACCACACGCCCCCAGCATTTGTCACGCCCCCAGCACACGTCCTCAGCACAACGCAGACACGCCCACAAGGGACTACTTTGCTGGCACGGTTCTTTTACCTTTTAAATGTAAATGGTGGGCGTCTGCATAGCGTATGTCCTTCTGCTGCAACTGCCCTTTCCAACGCTGTATTGGGTGTTGTGATTGGTGCTGTGGTTCCTGAGATTACCCGCCTCAAAGGTTTGGGCTCTCTCTTTATTATATTAGTATAGAAGACTACTACTCGTGATACACTCTCCACTGCCAATTTCAACAGGAGGACAACTGGCCAGGGTGCCTAATTTTACAGTAATTACATAGGTTATCGTAGGCATATAACCAAACAATCCACCGCCTGGCATTAGAATTTCAAACAAAGTCAAGTCACATTATTTATTAGCATTGGTTTTGGTTGAAGAACTGTGGGTATTTGCTTTGCTCCTGCTCCGTTATTCCCTCTTTATATTCATTATAAGGTGGGCGATGTTCCACAATGCTAAGCCACTTTGCACATAACATACAATGCATGATGTTCTGACGCCACCATGTGGCCACTTTTGATATTGCAAGCATCGGTATAAACACACTGGCATGTTTAATGCTTGCACTTGTGCTTGTACTGGCATCCATGACAGTGAGCAGCGGCGTGCAGGCCATATGTTTTCAATTAGCACATGCGCTGCTGCTCGATCCCGCAAGGTGGATGCCAAAACAAGCACCAGTGTGTTTGAAAAGGAGCAAGGTGATCTCCTGAATAGCGCATGCGCGCTGCCTAGGCAGACCTAAAAAGAGTCTAGTGTCTTTCTTATGAATACTTGCCAACAGCGTATGCAAACAGAGAAAAGGGAAAATGCCAAAAAGCCAGTCACACTTTCCTCCCTTTAAAGAACACACCATTTGACACCTGTGATCCAGTAACACCATGTGACGACTATAAAGGAATTTCGGGTCTGCGTGGATCTCTGTGCTAACATGGGAGGAGGGCACAAGCTGTACAGCATGTCTGCTTCAAATAAATCACAGCCAACTCAAGGGAACTTGTTGAAAGCAAACTTACCGAGGGGAAGGGAGATCAAAGGGCTGGTTTCATCCGCAGCTGGGTATTCGGGCCCTTCAGGCTCCGAAGGAAGAGGCTCTCTCGACTGGGACATCAGCCAGCTCTCTCACTAAGTAAGAGACATTTCTAACTAACCCAGGGAGAGAAAACAAAAACAATGGACATTGACGTGGCCCATCAACAGCCGAACGCATGAAAGGATGTCTCAGCACACGCTGAAGCAAAGGCAATAGCATATGAAGCAGGAGCAGACGAGTCATCACGTTCCTCTACTGGTATTCTCGACTTCCAAAAACAAGCACTGAGCAATGTAGCGACGGTGGAAACTAAACATTTAAAAAAAGGCAGTGTGATTGTTTTGTGGGTCGTTCTGCAGCGCTTAAATGCCCAGACGGGAGGAGGGGCCATCATGAGCTGTGCAAGAAGGAAGTATGGAATGGCCAACAAAAACAGTTCCTTCGTGAAATTGCCTCAGCTACAACAGGAGGGACTGCTGACAGGGATTGACCAATAGAAGGCCTGCATTGCAGACTAGCACGAGAAAAAAACAATGGCAATTGGTGGATTTGCCAGAGCCCTAGAAGAGGATACAACAGGTCGATAAGGCTCGACCTAAAAATGAATGTGTCCAGGGGTATAAGTGGGATGAAAAAACTGGAGGGTCTCTCAAATGGGCGTGGTCAGTGTAATTAGGGGCGTGGATTTAAAACACGCAAAAAATCTGTGTTTAGCATAGTGTGCCGCCCGACTGGTATTTTGCTGTTTCTGTCATTGTATCCAGATATGTGAAACAACAAGTAACATCATACCTACAAGTAAGGACTATTGGCTTTGCCAATGGTTGTTAGTTGCATAAGATAAATAAGCTGCAACTATGGCTTGTTACATATAATATTGAAAAAGCTTCCAATTAAAGCCCTGGTGACACTACCACAATGTTGCAGCTCCTGAGTTTCAAAAAGAGAAGGGAAATCCAGAAAGAAAATGACTCTTTAAAGGATTTCCCTTCCCCCCACAATGCTCACCTGGCATGACGTCATGCCGTAACTTCTCCACTAGTGAGAAGTGAGCAGTGTGAGCATCAATGTGCTTGCTGTCTCGAAACGGGTCTCTATCAGGCTGTTTTGCGCCCTGGCACTTTTTTCGGGACTGCAGTGACAGCAACTGCAGTCCGGTAAAAAAAACAGACCGCCTGTGCCAGGGTTCAAAACAGAGCCCGATAGAGACCCGTTTCAAGGCCCCCTTTAAATAACTGCCGGTGCTCAGACCCCTTGAGACCCGGCCCACTTAAAGCCCTGAATGTGTCTGTCTGTAGCGCAACTTGTGCTCATGTAAAGCGCTCTAATACCTGCTAAAGAGAGGAATGGGAGTTTTGTCCGGTGGCGGTTTTATTCACCACAAAGTAGCGCAGAGGGTTAATATGCCTTCTGCAAAGAACAGATCTTTATTTTATGTGGATAGCCGACTGGATTAGTGAAGCCTTACCAGCTCTTTAAAACAATGAATGTATGTGAGAGAGGCTATAGGGAGTGGAGGGGCACTTTTGCTGGGTAGTACTGAGGGAATTCGAGGAGGAGGCCATGGGGGGAGGGCTCCAAAAAAGATTTTCGCACTAGGTGCCACCAGAGCTAAAGCCGGCCCTGCTGGGATTCTCATTATTATGAGGTTAAGAAGCAAAAACTATTGAATGTATCATTTGTGGAGCTTATTAAAAGCTATTGGCTACTTCTGTATTTGTAACTTGCTGAGACATCTTACTCAGTAATCATTTCCCACCTCCCTTATTGAAGGCCTGTGATTATCCCAAGGTACACTCCAGATTAGTGGCTGATGTGGAGAGGTGTGGCTCACTGGTTAGAGGCGGCAGACCTGTAAGCAGAGAACGGCCTGGGACCAGGGTTCAATTCCCGACGCGGCAGGGTCGTGGACCAGGGGTCAACGGACTCGATAATTCTCGCCTCAGTGCCTACTCTAACCAGGGAACACACTCGGTAACTCTGGGCATTAAGCTTGCCTCATCTCTACAACGGCCCCCCACAGACGCCGGAGATGCCTGGTTTCACCTTGGAGATACCCAGTAGGGACCATCTCACAGGGAAAGCCAGGACGGGTTCCCCAGCGGTCTACAGCGCCAGGACACTCGGGTAGAGTAACAGTGCGCTTTACAAGTATCCCACATTTACATTTACATTTATGCTATTATTAAGTACTGCTTTTACTAGTGCTTCTGTCATTATATATATATCACAGGAAGTAGTTGGGTCTTTGCTGTGTTGTGTGATTACTGTCACCTGGAGATGTATTTGTGCTTAAAAATCCAATTAAGTGAAGCTACATTGCACTAATGTGTGATAAATGTGCTGCATCGCTAAATACTCATTAGGTCCTAAAGGCGAGACCGATTGCATTGCAAATGCTTGTTAATACTGCTTCTGAATATGCATCTCCTGCAATCCTCCTATAATACTGGTAAGAGAGCTAAATTGGTTCATGCACTTACTGTGGTTGAAAAGTATGGGTCATCTGCTGGTTACAGTTACTTTGAATCATCATGAATGAACTTCATCGCATTAGTGCACAATTACGGCAATTCATTGGAACCTCCCTGATCTACACCAATCAATACCCATCAGGGTTTTGCTCAACGCAAGTTCGTTTACCTTGGACTCTGAGGACGTTCCTGTGCGTAGTTTTCCCGAGATACTTGTTTTTTCCCGGCATACAGGCTTGCATGTTTGCCAATAGATAACAGCTCGCAGGGATCACACGTCACTGACAGTGGGCGCCTAGGGGGGTGGGGGAGGAGGGGTGAGGGGTGAGGGGGGAGGGGGGACTGGGCAGTCGTTTAATGTTTTGAGTTTGTCGCTGGCGCAGGACTGTACGTCTGCCCGACCACCGTTATTCGCCAGATTTATGTCCCCGGCGAGCTCGACGAGGGAGCCCTGAGGGGAACACTGGAGGACACCCGCCATGACGTCTGCACAGCACCTGCTTATTAGCATCTGTTTACTGGGTCATACTGGAGCAGGTAATTTTCGAATGAGTGACTGAGTGAGTTCATTCAGACTCCGTTACCTCTGACGTACTGGGTGTGCACAGGCCGCAGATTTCAGGAGCAAGTTCCGTACTCCGTGTCACAGTACTGGCAGCATTTTACTCTGGTACATGGTATTTATGGAAACAGGGGATCGGCCACCAAGTGCCGAGCGCTTCCTTCAGACTCGCGGTCAGTCTGAAGGTCGATTCCCTAGAGGCTGACTCTCGGATTCAGCATGTTAGAGCGCCATGAAGAAGCATGGGGGGAGGAGACAAATCAACAGGGGGCTTGTTTGGGACTATCTTCTGTTTTACTCGTCGGCAAAGTGCTGCTGGTGTTTTAACATATCTAAGAAGGAAAAAAAAGTTACATATCTTTAGCAATGTTGGCGGCTCCATTGAACTGAGCCATTTGGCCGTGCCCAGGGGTGATGTGTTTGATTTGATTGATTTTATTTTGTAATTTATACAGCGCACGAATGCACAGGAGCGATTGTGTGCAGGTATTACTATCAGCATACTGAGCCCATGTCATGGCATGACTGCAGGGCATATTCATGCCCAATGACAACTGGGAGCTGGCAAGCCAAGTGATTAACGTGGGCAGGTATATTTTGCCCTGAGCATGTCTGTGGGGCGTAGCCGCGTAGGCAATCAATCACAGGGGGCTATGGTACCAGATCTGGTGAAATCAATGGGCCTTATTTATGAAGGACTTGCGCCGCCGGTGCGTCACTTTTTCCCATGTTAAAAGTGACGCACCGGCGGCGCAAGTCCTTCATAAATAAGGCCCAATGTGTTTAGCTGTTGGGTCATAATGATACCATTCTTTCAGCCGTTGTTTCAAATTGTATATTTCACATCTAAGGTGTCATACATGATTTTTTAAATTAATTTTCAATAATTCACTGAAATTGCATAATTCTGTAAAATGTGACTTTCAGTCAGTGAGGATGCTAGGAAGTAGAGCATTACACTTTAACATACAAAAGTGTTATGAAGTGTTATTTTCATTATGGGTTTTCCTATTTCAAAAACATGTAATATGAAAATGCGTAACAGATGTGTTAAGAAGTTGAGATGATATTTACAATCCACTCTGGTTAGTGGTTGAATACCAGGTTACCAAAACTCAATGTCATTATAGAAACATACAACATTGTTGCACTTGTTGCGTAGGAGGTGCACGCAATGTGGTAGTAGAGTGTGTGAGGGCTCTGAGGATATCATCCCAGGTTTGTGCAATGGGGTACTTTCGCAACCCTGCAGTTTCTTCCCTATGTAGGATGGTACTCTCCACTTGTGCCCAGACCTCTAGGGATTTTGTCCAGTGTAGTACCTCTGGAGGGTCCTGGTGTTTCCACCGCTTAGTTATCAGTCGTTTCACGATTATAAGGCCTAGATCGCAAACTCTGGAACTTACTTTGTTGGCCTTAGTTCGTTAATAAAATCCCAGGATACAGACCTCCCATGTGGTAGGCACCTCAGCGCTAGTGCAGTTCTTAAGTGTTTCTGTTATCGTGCGCCAGTAGGGTAAAAGCAGGGGGCAAGACCATAGCATATGTAATAGGTCAGCACCTAGGAGATGGCATCTCAGGCATTCGGAAGGGTTGATGTTAAATATTTATTAATCTTATCTGGTGAAAGATACCTCTATGCAATATATGTGTGTATAGGTTTAAATCGTGTTTGCGTGGTATGTGCGTTGCACTGGCTAGGACGGGTTCCCATTCCTTATCGGTCCAGGGACGGCCTCTGTCCTCAGTCCAACGTGTGCGGAGTCTCTGCAGTGTTTTGAATACATGGATAAGCAGGGCTTGTACTAGCGGCTCATTAGTCAAGTCTCCCCATGCTAGCGTCAGCGTCCGTGTGATGGCTGCAAGTAGAAGGAACCGGCCCACCGGCAAACCATTATCTGCTGTTAGGGTCGCGAAAGGTAGAAGAGTACTGTCTGCGTATAGGTCTCCTAGCGTCTCCACTCCTGCTTCAGTCCAGGTCGTCAGTGCTATGTCCGTTATAGAGTCTCTACCTCTGGGTATCCCAATAAATGGCAGTATTGGGGCATAAGGGACCGTGTCTTTTGTAAGTTGAAGGCTCCTCCTGTAAAATCTACGAGCTAATTCAATATGCATCTGTGTCGGGCGGGGGAGTTTCGCCAGTGGGTGAAACAAGCTATAGATCTAATTCTGCATCCATGTTGATGTCTCGGTCGCCGTGTCATCAGGTTCTTGCCGCTCAGCCACTTTGTGACCCATTGTAGCTGCGCAGCTAAATATTATAGTTCCAGATGAGGAACTGCCAATCCTCCACTCTCTGGTGGCGCATACAGTTTCTGCAGTGCTATCCTGGGTCGCCCTGCTCCCTGAAAAGTCGTACTGGGACATATACCGGAAGGTTTGCAAAATAATACAATAGCCTTGGCAGTACTATCATTTTGGTTAAGGTGACACGACTCCCCACATTGAGCGTAGAGTCTTTCAGAATTGCATCTGCGCCCTCACAGAGGAAATGGCACATACCATGTTACCCTCCAATATGTCTGCTGGGGACCTATAGATATATATGCCCAGATACCTGAACATGGTCGGGTAGCAAGCAAGCGTAGTCCCGTTGATAATTATATCCGTCATGGATACGTCCTCGCGGAAAGAGTATGCGCCTGATTTAGCCCAATTTACCCTGAGGCCTGACACTGCCTCAAAGCTACAGAACAATGCGGATATCGCCAGCGGCACAGCATGCAGGTCTCTTATGTACAACAGCAGGTCATCCGCGTATAGGGACACTGTGTGTAGTCCATCATTCAAGGGGATGCCCCAGTCCACACCACCCTCCACGAGGAGAGCTGCTAAAGGCTCCATAGCAAGTGAAAAGAGGAACGGGGATAAAGGGCATCCCTGCCTGGTTCCTCGTCTAACCCTGATAGTGTCAGAAATGAGCCTACCCGTGCGAGCCCATACTATGGGGCACTGATACAGTAGTTCCACCAGTTGTAAATACTCGTCTCCTTGCTCGTACTTACGCAGGACCGCCGCAAGATAGGACTACTCCAGCGAGTCAAAGGCCTTCTCCAGGTCGAATACCAGACAACCAGTTCAAGGCCAGTTCTTCGTTGCATACTTCTGGAATCTAAATAGCCTACGAATATTAAGGGAGGTGCTCCTGGTAGGAACAAATCCGTTTTGATCATTAGGTACCAGAATTGGCACAAACGGGGCTATACGTTTAGCTAGGATGGAGGCAAGTATTTTATAGTCTGTATTCAGCAGAGCTAGTGGGCGGTAGGAGCCCAAGAGTTCAGGGTTTCTGCCCGGCTTTAAGAGGGAGATCAGCGTTGCCTCATTTTGCGTGGGTGTGAGCGCTGTGTCATCTAGGGCCGCTGCATATACTCGCAACAGTTCCGGTATCAATATGTCCGAGTAGGCCTTGTAAAATTCAGCTGGTAGTCCGTACGGACCCGGCATTTTACCATTAGAGAGGGAGTAAATACTATCCCTTATTTCCTCCAACAGCAGAGGAGCAACTAGTTCCTCTTGTTGGTGTTCTGTCAATTGCGGCAGTGTTAGGGTGGAAAGAAAATCTTGTATGTCTGCATCTGTAGCCGTCAAACAAGACCTGTACATCGTGAAATAGTTTTCCACGAAAGCGTGGTGTATAGCACTCTTAGTATGTACCGTGACGCCTTGCGTGTTTTGTATGGATGTTACGGGCGCAGTGGCTGCATCCTGCCGTATCAACCATGACAGCAACTTGCCAGGTTTGTCTCCCACATGGTGGGTGCGCGCTGAGTGTGCTGCATAGTTCAAATTGCGGAGCCGATCCAGCAATCTGGAGTGGTCTTCCCTCCCGTGCTCCAAGGGCCCAGCATCACCCTCCAGCGCTTCTTCCTCCCTGCGGAGCAGTTCATTTTCAAGGTGTGTGAGTTCCGCCTCCAACTGTCTCAGCATACCCGCCTGTGCACAGAGGCAATCACCCCTGATCACTACCTTAAATGCATCCCATTCTACCTGTGGCTTCGTGGCTGTGTCAGTATTTTCGTCAAAGTATTGGGTGATGTTGGTGGTTAGAAAGTTGCGGAAGGGTGCGTCCAATAGCAAATGTGGTTGCAGCCGCCAGGTAGGATCTGGCGGACAGGGGTGTTCCCACAACATCTCTAATATATGTGGTTATGGTCGGAATGTGTCCTGCCCAAATAATAGACTGCAGATATATGGGGGAGCAGCTCTCCTGAAAGCATGTAACGGTCTCACCGTACATGCAGGTCATGAGCACCTGAGTAGTAGAAATATACACTGTCGTGGGGGTGATGATGTCTCCAGGCGTCTCTCAGGTGCCATTGTGTTGCCCAGTTAGTTAACGCCTTCATGGCATGGTGTGTGTTTGTACCCGGAAGGGGTGGAAAGGAACGGTCTAGTGATACTTCAAGTACACTATTGTAGTCCCTCCCCCCCCCCCCCCAATAGCATGGGTGTATCGTGCTAAGGCGCCAGGACGCACAATATATTGTCAAAGAAGGCAGCCTGCTCTGTATTGGGAGCGTATAGTGATGCAAGTACAACACGCTGGCCTTCCAGTGTGCCCTTAACTACAACATACCTACCCTCCGCGTCCACCAATGACTGTGTAATTTTAAGCGGGACCCCCGGCTGTACCCATATTAGCGTGCCTCGTGCAAAAGCTGAATATCCCGTGGCATACAATTGGCCATGCCAGCGGTGATGTAAGCGTTGGATTTCTGTTTTGTCCAGGTGAGTCTCTTGCAGTAGAGCTATTTGTATGTGATGCCGTTTAAGATATGAATGCATCTGATACCTGGTGAATGCATGCCCCTCACATTTCATGTACCAATTTTAAATGAAGACATAGTCCCTACAATACGCTGAGCTACAATGTGTCAGTAGCGGCTCAACAAACACATACAGTGTATGTGACCTGGCAGTGCACAGCTTTCCTAGCATACTGACTCGTGATATATTATGTTGTATAAATCGACATACAGTAAATGATATCTCACAGTAAAACAAGAACATAATCATAAGCAATTCCAAAAGGGCGAAAATGCAACCAGCAATCGTCCAAACTCTCAAGAGAGATAACAGTCAAAACTATCTGGGGGTTGTGTGCGTGCTGCGCTTTGATAGCTTACAATCCGTGTATCCAGTGTCTCAGAGGCTCCCCGTCATCAGGCAAAATACAATATAGATAAGGCACATCGGCTCAAGAACACTCATCAAGTGAGCGATGTGTATTTGTGTCTACATGGCAGCAGCATAGCGTGTGGTTAAGGCCTGCCTCCCTGCCCTATAGCATGATGTCACTCCGACCACATGTGAACAATTGGAATCATAGCACCATCTACCACATATGACTATACTGTTAGTGACTGCACGCCCCCACATATTTACCACAATACCTCAAATCGTAGTCCAATCAAGGATATGGTCTCGCAATGTTCATATTATTATGTCCGCCGTGGGGTGACATCTGACTGTTCAGTTGAATCCTGTGAGTTCTGCCGGCCATATATTAGCTCGTCATCACTAGATAGGTCCCGCTGGCTGGAGTTGGATGCATCCTCAGTCACCAAAGAGCCACTGATCTCTGCTACCGCCTACAGGGCGTCTCGTTGTCCACTGAGAATCAATTCTGAGTGTGGTCCTACAGTTGGCAAAGGTGGTGTCCGCGTTCCCGTTGATATACGCTCTCTCCGGCGACGGCGAAAGGGGCCCCTTAGCTTTGGCAGAGTTGTCATCGCAGCAGTGTCCCGAGGTCTCGCAGTGGTGAAGGTATCTAGCCAATTCTCTGCCTTCCGATGTGTTAAAGAAGTGCATTTTGTCGCTCGCAACCACCCGCAGGCGCGTCGGGAATAGCAGAGAATATTTCAAGTCATTTTGTCTAAGGTGTTTTTTCACTGCCATGAATGAGAACCTCTGTCGCTGCACCTGGATAGTATAGTACGTAAAAAGCATTATTTTATGATTGTCTATGTGAATATCTTGCAGCTTCCTGGTTTCCAGTAGGATGGAATCTCGGTCTCGGTAATTGAGGAGTCGGAGGAGCAAGGGCAGCGGGTTCGATCCTGTGGGAGGGGGTTTCGCTGGGACCCTATGTGCACGTTCTGTGACAAAGTGTGGTGAGAGGGTCCCCTCAGGTGGTAGAACTTTGAGCCAATTTTCCATGTGCAAGTTAGGTTCCCTTCCTTTCCATCGTTCCGGCACGCCCACTATCCGCACGTTGTTACGTCATGCTCGCCCTTCAGCATCTGCGGCTGTGCCTTTCAGGAACTCCACACGGTTCAATAAATCTTGGACATGCTTATCTGTCTGAGTCACCTGTGGTTTGATGTCAGCGAGCGTACTTTCCATGACAGTAGTGCTGTTTGTTAGCTTCCGGTGATCTGCGTGCAGATGAGGGAGGTCTATGGCCACCTTGTCGATTTTAGATTCCAAGGAGGTGCGGGTCTGATTGATGATTTCTTCCAGCCACTCCATTGCAGCAAGCACCGCATCTAGTTTATTTGCAGTTTAGTCAGTGAGTCCCTACTTCACCATCTTGTCCGACTTAGGCTTGGACGGCGGAGGTAGGGTCTGTGTTCCTCCCGTTCCGTTCTGCGCTCAGGTGCCACCCGACATGAGTCGCAGAGATCGTACACCTGTGCAGTTTCGCGTTTGGCAAGATCCCAACACAATGTCTCCAGGGTGTGAACTTCACAGAATGACCCGCGTCAATGCCAACGGGTCGCGATCAGCAACCATCTCACAGCTCGTAGCCTCATTGGCGGGGTTCCCCCGCCAGGCAAAGGTATCCCCCCTTGCAGCACGGCCGTCAACTGCACCACTTAATCACACAAGTCACGCCAGGCAGTGGTGCACAATTTCATCTCAGAAAGAGGTCATTAACGTTAAGCGTCAGTGGTGTAATTATCTGCAGGCATCGGCAAGTTTCCCCTCCGGACACCACCCGGGTAGCCCGTGCAAGGCGTTCCAGGTGCAGCTCGCCAGAGCAGAGTCGCGCTTGCGCCAACAGTGCAGCGAATGCCAGAATAATAGTGTGCGTTACTTTGCCGCCATAGGCTGCGGTGGGTAGAGCACTAAGATGACGTCCAGGTGCCGGTACAACGACAGCTCTGAGGGATTATCAGCTTCGTAGGCCTAAGACAGAAAGTGGGGCAAGCTTACATTGCCCCCGAGTAATATCTTACAGCTCCCATAGGGGCACCCGCAGTTTGTTCCACTCTGTACGGTTGCATGCAGGGCTCAGCATGCCCCCGCCGCTGCCAGCGATGCCTCTGTTAGCAGCGTAGGTGAGCCTGCTATCCCAAGAACCGGACGATGGTGCGCAGCAGGCAGCCCCGCAGAGGGGGCCCTCCTTTTAGGATCACGCCATGAGAGCAATGGCAACGCTGGTGATTTGGGCAGGATATTCATATGGCGTCTCTCTCTCCCTTCACAGCGATGGCCAGTAGTCAGTCCGGGGGGGTCTCAAGCAGTCGAGATGTGCCGGCAGCGTAGCAGGGGTCCCAGCTGCACCCAGCTCTGCATCAGCGGGTGTTTACGGGGGCGGTAGCAAGGTGAACAACCGCTATTCCCGACTGTTGGCGGGGATTCACTTACTGCAATTGCACTGTGTGAGGAGCGGCGGCATAGGCGTAGGCGTCTGGGCAGCGTCCTCCCCCGCCACCTCTCTTCCACCACCGCAGTGGCCGGCAGCCGATACCAGGGATATCAAGCATCAGGGTCATGCAGGCAGTCCAACAGGGGCTCCAGTCGCGCCTCGCCACCCGACAGGCAATTACGCAGTGGCAGGGCGAATAGCTGCAGCTCTCCTCCGTCGGAGGGGGCTCACCCACTGCAGTCACACCGTGAGGGCAACGGCGATGTAGGCGATCCGGATGGCATCATCATTCACAGTCTGCCCCCACGCATTGCAGCAGCCAGCAGTCAGTCCATGGCCTCACACAACGGAGACAGGTAGGCGACACAGCAGTGGCCCCGCCCACACCACGCCATCCACCGGTGAGCTTTCAGTTAGGCAGCCCCAGTCAGTTCAAATTATCTGCTCCATCTTTTGCGGCCCTGTGAGTGGAGCTAAGCCCCAGGCTCGCATAGCCGGAGCTGGCCCAACTGGGATCGTGCGGCGAGCGGTCCATCCAGTCGGGAGCCCCACAGCGGGGTCCGGGCGAGATGAGATTGACAGCGGTGCTCCGGAATGGTGTTCTGATGAAGCTGCTCTCAGCAAGATCCTCCGTGAGTGACTACATGCGGAGAGCAGGGCCTGTTTAGGGCAGCCTCCAGCGGAGCTCTACCTAGACACCTCTGCCTCCATTGCAGTCGTAGCTACGCCCCATCTTGCCCCCTATTATAACACAGATTTCTTCATAGCACACATTTTTCAAAAGGGCTGGTATCAAATTTCACCAACCGTGACTTTCACATATTATCTACTCGGCCTACATGCACATTAATGAATGATAAAAATAAACCTGCCTTCGCCATTTGAGAAAAAACACTTTAAACATGTTCAACAAAGAACACATTCATATCCAATGACTATTTGAAAAATATTTTCTGAGCAGATATCCACAAATTCATTACCTATGCATCTTCCCCATTCTTTGGTTACTATGTAGTCAGAATAGGCATTCCTTAAGGCCGCAGTACAATGTTCAGTTCATGTACTATCTAGAAAGAGAAGGAGAAGTGTGGCTCAATGATTAGAGCAGCAGACCCTGATGCAGAGGTCTAGCCCGGGACCAGGGTTCAATTCCCCGTCTCAGAGGGTCTTGGGCTCAAAATTCCACGGACCTGATAATTCTCGCCTCGGTGCCTATTCCAATCATGGAGTCCCACTCTGCAACTCTGGGCAATAGCTTGCTTAACCCCCACAACGCTAAGGATGCCTGGCCTCCACCTTTGGGGTGCCCAGGAGTGGACGCCTCACAGGGAAAGCCAGGATGGGTTCCACAGCGGTATTCGTACAAGCGCCTTGAGACCCTTGCGGGTGAGTAGTGCGCTATACAAGTATCAATTTACATTACATTACAACGTATGGAAGTGAGCCTCATATAAAGTACAGTTGTTCTAATAGATGTAAATTCCAACAAGTATTAATTCTTTCACTTATATATTTGAAACCCATATAATGCATTTGGACCTACAAATGTACAATTTCATTGAATAGTTTTTGTTTAGGCCAATGAATGTGCATATGCAAAAACAGATGTATATTCAAAGTGTCCTCACAACAATATCATAGTTACGAGAGTCACCACGTACCAAGTGAACAAACAATGACTAAAGGTGTAGTCAGTCAGGAAACCCTTATTGGTGTAAAAGGCTCTCAAATATTAAAGAATACACACAGACTGGGCATGATTTTTGTGCACTACATAACTTTACACAGTCACTGTCATTCAATTAATAGCATTTTTTAAACAGTTGTTGACAATACACTGGGTGCAGACTACAGCAATTAAAAAAATTATCTCAGAGGTACTGAAATACATATTTAAGATACTACACAAAATACTTATGAAATAGGATCATTAAAAAGCTACAACTGGAGGAGCCACGCTAGCAACCAAGATGGCCGTGTAGGCTCATGGCTCCGCCGACCTCTGACTCCCGCCGGAATATCCTGTCATTTATCCTGTCCTTGCGCCCAGCCACCGTGTGTATGAACCTGCCGTGAGATTAATGGTGCTATCCCGAGATTTCTACCTGTTCGGCTGACGAAGATATGTCGAGTGGAAGTTTGCGGCCTAGATCTGCCAAGAAGCCGTGGTATCGAGTACTGGCCATCCGGGTTCCAGTTAAACAACATCGGCTGTGGTGGTGTGATCGGGTCCGGTCTATCGGAGTGGGGAAGA
Organism: Lissotriton vulgaris; assembly: GCF_964263255.1. Classification (NCBI taxonomy): domain Eukaryota; kingdom Metazoa; phylum Chordata; class Amphibia; order Caudata; family Salamandridae; genus Lissotriton; species Lissotriton vulgaris. Next base: position 44,985 of record NW_028249570.1, on the reverse strand, counting down.
AAAAAAAAACGTTCTTTTTCGCTTTCTCGGATTGATGCGGATGACGTTTGGCTGCCTTGGTGAAAGTCGGAGGAGGGGTGACAACCCAACGGTTGCAGCTGTGGCCAGGAGTCCTGCCCGGTGACCCGGTAAAGGGCCTGCTGGTGTTCGCTGGGTCGGGGTCTCCACCTACAGTGGCGGACCTCGGATATCATCGGAACAACTGATAAGTCTCCCTCTGCAGTCAACCGCTCTTGGCTCGCCCGCCCCCCTCTGAGAGATCGAACTCGTTGGGGGAAGGAATCATGACTGTCACCGATCGGGGGGTAGTGGAACGGGCCGAGAGTGACCCATCGCTGCGAACGGTGTTGGCAGCCATTGAGTCAATTCATGTGTACGTTGAAGGCCGCATTCAGACGATGGTGGTGCGTTTGTATGAGATGGTACGAATTGGACCGGACCCTACTCCACTACAAGAAACGGTGACGACGAGACACCCAAGATGGCCACTCTGATGGAGGAAGTAGACCCCGTACTGTGTGAGATGTTGGAGCCTTTGACCAGTGTTTTGGACGATGAGAACAAGCTCGATTCCACCAATGGATTGTTAAGCCTACGATCGTTGCCGGCTATGGAAGGACTAATTGATGTTCCCACTCCAGAGTCTTTTGATGAGAACTGTTATCGGAATGAAACTGCGTCACTCCCCTATACATCGGAGCCGGTAAGATGGCGGACGAATCAATGCTGGGAGTTCATAACGGGGAAGGGAATCTCTCGACCTGACTGTGTTCACAGCACTTTCGTCCTTCTGTTTTGTCTTGCATTGAGTTCTATTACATTTCCTTCGTACTCGGACTGTCCTGTGGAAGAGGTGGTTTGCCCAGAGGGGACTCATGCGTCAGGTCGGAAGGTGCAAGGATGAGATTGAAAGACTGGGTTTGATTTAAGTATGATGGATACGGGATCTATAAAACTTATGCTTTAGGAAGGCTGGGCGGTGTTTGAAGTTTCCCTTGTAGAGATACACATTTGTTGTCCTATAGATTTCTTGACTTCCCTCTGGGGATTATAGGTTCTGGCGGGGGGGAGGGGCGACCGGGAGCCCGTACGAATATGCCCTCCTCCACTTCTCTTCTCTACTTTGGTAGATTACTTCTTTTAGAACCTTGTTAGTTGGGGGGACAGGCACGCTGCTACTGGGGATTAGGCGATAGCCGTTTGCAGGGGGGCAGGGTGGGGTGTTTTCGCTCATATCATTTTTCTCTCTCTTTCGAATTGTTTCATAGTCTTTCCTTTACTCGTAATATTGTCGAAATATCCGGACTTTGATCCTTAACTCTAGTGTCTGGTTGCCATAATTCTCCTGCTGGTTTGATTTATGGGTGGGAGGGTTTTGAGGATCCGCATCTAGACTGTTTAGCGATTATACTGATGCCAATCTTAACTTTGTGCTTAATAGTGCGGGCCTCTCGAAGAATTTTTACTGTTCTACGTCTATCCTGTTTTTGTACCAATTCACCCTGTTATCATTGACTGTATATATGGCACCGGATATGTCTGTTTATTTTTCGTTTTAAAACAATAAAAAGATTTATAAAAAAAAAAGCCACAACTATTCAGGAATAGTAATTTTCTGTATAGTGCTAGGAAATAGGTATTTTAAAAAACACCTTAACCAGTGTGTTTGAGTACATTTGAGTTTTGTTCTATTTTATGCTTTGTCAATCAATCAGGGATTTTTGAAGGTCGCCATTCACCCGTGAGCGCCTCAATGCGCTGTGTGTTGGGGAGGGGGGAGGAGGGGTATGAGCAGCTCCGTAGGTCAATTGAAGAGCCAGGTCTTGAGATCCTTTCTGAATAGGTGCAGTGTCTGGCTTCGTCTGATGCGGAGAGGGAGTTTGTTCCAGGTCTTGTACGCGATGTAGGAAAAGGATCTGCCACCCACTCTGGCCCTGTGGATGCGGGGCATCGTGGCTGGAGCTAGGTCGACAGAGCAGAGGTTTCTCTTGTGGGCATGGAAGGAGATTTGTTTGTTGAGGTATGGGGCCTGGTGTTGTGGAGGGCTTTGTAGGCGTGTGCGAACAGTTCGAAGGTTATTCTTTTTTCAACAGGGAGCCAGTGGAGGTCGTGGAGGTGTAGTGTGATATGGTGATTTTGAGGATGAGTCTGACTGCGGCGTTCGGGATGGTCTGTAGTTTGCGGAGGAGTTTTTTGTTGATTCCGGCATAGAGGGCGTTTCCGTAGTCCAGTCTGTTGGTGATGAGTGCGTGGGTGACGGTTTCCTGGCATCAGGGGGGGATCCATTTGAAGGTCTTGCGATGTATGCAGAAGGTGTTGAAGCAAGTGGAGGACAGAGCGTTGATCTGGCAGTTCATGGTGAGCGAAGAATCGAGAATGATGCCGAGGTTGCGAGCATGGTCCGTAGGGTTTGGTCATTTTCTGAGGGCGGGGGCGGGGGGGTCACCAGGTGTTGTCCTATGCGGAGGGGTGGAGCCGAGGATGAGGACTTCTGTTTTCTCCGAGCTGAGCTTCAGGCAGCTGCTGCTTATCCAGGTTGCAACGTCCTTCATCCCTTCTTGGAAACTGCGCCTAGTGTTGTTGGGTTCTTTGGAGAGGGAGAGGATGAACTGGGTGTCATTGGTGTATGAGACTATGTTGAGTCTGTGTTTTCTGACGATGGTTGCGAGGGGGCCATGTAGATGTTGAAGAGTGTGGGGCTGAGGGAGGATCCTTGGGGTACTCCGCATCTGATCTCTGTGGTTTTGGAGAGGAAGGGCTGGAGTCTTATTCTTTGAGTTCTGCGTGAGAGGAATGATCAAATCCAGTCTAAGGCTGTTCCCTGGATGCCGGCGTCGTGGAGTCTGGCGGCTTGTGTGCGGTGGGAGATGGTCTCGAAGGCTGCTGAGAGATCCAGGAGGATGAGAGCTGTGTTGCCTTGGTCAAGGAGGGAGCGTATGTCATCGGTGACGGCTATGAGGGCAGTCTCGGTGCTGTGGTTGCTGCGGTATCTAGATTTAGATATGTCAAGGATGTTGTTGGTTTCTATGAAGTGCACGAGCTGGGTGTTAATGACTTTCTTGATGACTTTGGCGGCGAAAGGGAGAAGAGAGATGGGCCTGAAGTTCTTGAGATCTGTACAGTCTGCGGAGGGCTTCTTGAGGGGGAGTTTCACTTCAGCACGTTTATAGTCATCGGGGAATGTGGCGGTCTCGAGGGAGCAGTTGATAGTACATCGTAGTTCGGGTGCGATGACGGCCCTGTGGAAGATATGCAGCGGGCAGGGGTCAGAATGTGCTCAAGAGTGGATGCTTTTCATAGAATTGTGGTATCTTCTGTGCTGAGAGGGATCCCATTGAGGATGTTCTGCTGGAAGTCATTGCTGGGGATGTTGGGGGTGTTGGAGAGTTGCTGCAGTCTTGGTCGTCGAAGTTGTCATAGAGCGTCTTGATCTTGTGGTGGAAGAAGGAGCTGAGTTTGTTGCAGAGGTCTTGGGAGGGAGAGATGTCGATAGTTTCGCTGTTGGGTCTGGTGAATTCTTTTATGATGGCAAAGAGTTCTTTAGATTTGGAGAGGATTCTGTCTTGGATGAAGTATCTATTTGTTGATTTGATGAAATGGTAGTGTGCCGTGGTGGCGGTCTTGTAGGCGGAGGGTGAATCTGTGGTTTTGCTGTTTCTCCACTTTTTCTCCAGTCATCTGCAAGAACCCTTGGATGCTCGGAGGTCCGTGGTGAACCAGGTGGCTTTCGTCTTGTGTTGTCTGGTGCAGTTCTGGAGAGGGGGCGAGAGTGTTGATGCAGTTGGCGATCCATTGGTGGAGGTTATTTGCTGCTGTGTTGGCTTCTGTCGTAGTGGGGGAGGAGTGCAGCTGAGGGCGGAGGTGAGGTGTTCTTCAGTGACTTTGTTTCAGTTTCTGCATGGGCGGCATGGCGTGCTCTTGTGTGTGGTGGATTTCGAGAAGGAGTAATGGACGCAGTGGTGGTCCGTCCAGAGTGGTTCCATGGTGTAGATGAAGTGAATGTTGTTTCCTCCAGTGAAGATGGGGTAGAGAGTGTGTGTTGCCATGTGTGTGCCGGTGGAGATACGTTGCTTCAGTCAAATGTTGGTGAGGTTCTCCAGGAGGGCGGTGGTGTTGGGATCTTTGAGGTTGTCTAGGTGGAAGTTCAGGTCTCCGAGCAGTATGTAGTCTGTGGAGGCAGGGAGTGGGGAGCGATGTAGTCTGCAATGGCGTTGGTGAAAGGGAAGCCGGGTCCGGGCGGTCTGTAGCCGAGTGTTCCGTGGAGCGTTGTTCTTGGATTGGGCTAGATCTGGAAGTCAATCAATCAATCAGGAGCATTGTAAGCGTACTACTCACTTGTGAGGGTCTCAAGGTGCAGGGGGGGGGGGTTCAGCTCTGTTCTGTCGAAGAGCCAGGTCTTGAGCATATTCCTGAAGATATTCAGGGAGGGGGTGTGTCTTATCAATCAATCAATTACTAAATTTGTACAGCGCGCTACTTACCCGGAGGGTCTCAAGGCGCTTGGGGGGCGGGGTCCGCTACTGCTCGAACAGCCCGGTCTTGAGTTGCTTCCTGAAGGAGAGGTGGTTTTGGGTAAGACGGAGGTGGATGGGGAGGGAGTTCCAGGTCTTGGCTGCCAGGTAGGAGAAGGATCTTCCTCCCATGGTGGCTCTGCGAATGTGTGGAACGGCAGCGAGGGCGTGGCTGGTTGATCGTAGCTGGCGGGTGGGAGTGTAGAAGGTCAGGCGGTTGTTGAGGTACCTTGGGCCCAGGTCGTGGAGGGCCTTGTGTGCGTGGGTGAGGAGGCGGAACGTGATTCTCTTGCTCTCAGGTGTCCGGAGATGTGGCTGTGTCGGGGGATGTTCAGGATGAGTCATGCGGAGGCGTTCTGGATGCGTTGGAGTCTTTTCTGTAGTTTGGCTGTGGTTCCGGTGCAGAGGGTGTTTCCGTAGTTCAGTCGGCTGGTGACGAGTGCCTGGGTGACCGTCTTCCTGGTTTCGGTGGGAATCCAACGGAAGATCTTTTGGAGCATGCTTAGGATGTTGAAGCACGATGATAAGACGGCGTTGACTTGTCTGGTCATCGAGAGGGAGGAGTCCAGGATGAATCCCAGGTTGCGTGCGTGGTCCGTTGGTTTGGGAGTCGTCCCAGGCACAGGGTGATGATCCCAGGATGAGTACTTCCGTCTTGTCTGAGTTCAGTTTCAGGCGGCTGTTCTTCATCCACTCGGCTACGTCTTTCATCCCTTCGTGTAGGTTGGTTCTGGCGGTGGTGGGGTCGTTGGTGAGGGAGAGGATCAGCTGGGTGTCGTCGGCGTAGGAGATGTTGAGGTTGTGTTGGCGTGCGATGGCTGCGAGGGGGCTCATGTAGACGTTGAAGAGGATGGGGCTGAGTGATGATCCTTGTGGTACGCCGCAGATGACTTCGGTGGCCTCGGATCTGAACGGGGGGAGGCGGACTCTCTGGGTTCTTCCGGCAAGGAACGAGATGATCCACTCCAGTGCCTTCTCTTGGATTCCGAGGTTGCTGAGGCGTTGTACTAGGGTGCAGTGGCAAACAGTGTCGAATGCTGCGGAGAGGTCCAGGAGGATGAGTGCCGCTGTTTCCCCGTTGTCGAGCGGGGCTCGGATGTCGTCAGTGGCTGCGATGAGGGCGGTCTCGGTGCTGTGGTGGGCTCGGAAGCCAGCCTGTGAGTGGTCGAGCAATCCGTTCGTCTCCAGGAAGGCGGCAAGCTGTCTGTTGACGGTCTTCTCAATGACTTTGGCAGGGAACGGTAGGAGCGAGATGGGGCGGTAGTTCTTGAGGTCGGTGGGGTCTGCTGATGGTTTCTTCAAGAGGGCGCTCAGTTCGGCATGCTTCCAGCTCTCCGGGAAGGTGGCGGTGTTGAAGGAGCAGTTGATGATGTCCCGGAGTTGGGGTGCGATGACGGAGCCGACCTTGTTGAAGACGTGGTGGGGGCATGGGTCGGTTGGCGATCCGGAGTGGATGGTGTTCATCGCGTGGATGGTGTCTTCGGTGCTGACCGGGGTCCAGGTGCGGAGGGTGGTGGTGGGGGGGCGTTGGTTCTGTGGTTGGGTGCGAGGTCTGTTTGTCGAAGCTGTTGTGTATGTCTGCGATCTTGCTGTGGAAGAACGAGGCGAGTGAGTCGCAGAGGTCTTGTGATGGAGTGATGTCGTTGTTTCCGGTGCTGGGGTTGGAGAGCTCTTTGACGATGCTGAAGAGTTCCTTGCTGTTGTGTGCGTTGTTGTCTAGTCGATCCTTGAATGCTGACTTCTTGGTGGTGTGAATCCGCTGGTGGGGTTTGCGCATGGCGTGCTTGAGGGCGGTCATGTTCTCTGTAGTCTGTTTTTTTCGCCAGGCTTTCTCGTGGGTACGGCAGTTCTTCTTGGAGTTCTTGAGGTCGTCGTTGAACCAGGAGGCTTTCTTGCTTCCGGGCCTGCTGGGATGGTTTTTCAGGGGTGCGAGGTTGTCAGCGCAGTTGGTGATCCACTGTGGGAGGTTGTTTGCTGCTTGGTTGGGGTCCGTTGATCTGGCTGGAGGGTTCTGGTTCAGGGATGTGGTGAGCTGGTCGGTGGTTTACTGGTTCCAGCTCCTGTGAGGAACCTGTTGCGGATGGTGGTGAGTCGTGGTCCTTCTGAAGTAGAAGTAGATGCAGCTGTGGTCTGTCCAGTGGAGTCCGGTGGAGTGGCTGAAGGAGATGTACTTGCTGGAGGAGAAGACTGGGTCAGCGTGTGTCCGGCGTAGTGAGTAGGGGTGTTCACCAGTTGCTTGAGTCCGAGGTTGGCGAGGTTGTCCAGCAGGGTGGTGGTGTTGTTGTCGTTGTTGTTCTCCAGGTGAAAGTTGAGGTCCCCTAGGAGGATGTAGTCAGCAGAGGGGAGGGTGTGTGGGCTGATGAAGTCTGCGATGTCTTCGCTGAATTGAGTGCGGCGTCCTGGGGGTCTTAAGTCGATCAGGAGTTCTTTCCAGGTCTTGGTTGCGATGTAGGTGAAAGCTCTTCCCCCTGTTTTGGCTCTGTGGATAAGCAGGATTACGGCGAGGGCGAGATCAGCAGATACAGAGGTTTTGCTTGGGTGCCTGGAAGGAGATTCTTTCGTTGAGGTATTTGGGTCCGGTGTAGTGGAGGCATTTGTAGGCGTGGGTGAGTATCTTTAAGATGATTCTCTTTTCTTTGGGAAGCCAGTGGAGGTTCTGCAGGTGTTGGGTGATGCGCTCGTGTCAAGGGATGCCGAGGATGAGCCTGGCTGTGGTGTTCTGTTTGGTCTGGAGTTTGCAGAGCAAGGACTTGTTTATCCTGGCATAGAGTGCGTTTCCGAAGTCCAGTCTGCTGGTTATGAGTGTGTGGGTGACGGTCTTTCTTGATTCGGGGGGGATCCATTTGAAGGTCTTTCGGAGGATGCGGAGGGTGTTGAAGCAGTTGGAAGTGACGGCGTTGACATGTCGGATCATGGAAAGGGAGGAGTCGAGTGCGATGCTGAGGATAAGGGCATGGTCCGTAGGGGTGGGAGGGCTGCAGAGGGCAGTGGGCCACCAGGTGTTGTCCCATGTGGAGGGGGAGGGTCCAAGCACGAGGACCTCTGTCTTCTCCAAGTTGAGCTAGGCTGCTGCTCATCCAGGATGCAACGTCTTTCATTTCTTCCTGGAAGTTGAGCCTGGTGGTGGTGGGGTCCTTGGTGAGGGAGAGGATGAGCTGGGTGACGTCACGTAGGATACTATGCTGAGTCCGTGCTGTCTGACGATGGCGGCGAGGGGGGCCATGTAGATGTTGAAGGGCGTGGGGCTGAGCGACGATCCTTGGGGTACTCTGCAGTTGATTTCCATCAGTTAAGAGAGGAAGGGTAGTGGTCTGATTCTTTGGGTTCTGCCAGTGAGGGAGGAGCGGATCCAGTCGAGGGCAGTTCCCTGTATTCCGACATCGCGGAAGTGGATGTGTTCCATGAGTGGCGAGACGTTCCCCGGGGTAATGGTTGTTAGTCGGAGGGAGCTTTTGTGGACGATGGTGAGGCCTCCTCCTGAGCTGTTGGGATGGTCTTTTCTCCGAATCATGTATACGTCTGGGATGGCGGTTGCGATGTCTGGGGCAGAGCTGGCGTTGGTCCACATCTCTGTGAAGGTGACGTCGGGCTAGTGAATGATGATCAGGTGTCATATCTCTAGAGCGTGTCTGTGCAGGGAGCGTTTGAGGAGGAGGATGCAGCTGAGGGACTGGTGTATGGTGGCGTCCATTGGGTTGAGGGTGGCTGTCTGGGTCCGGAGGTGGGTGAAGGTGCAGCGGCATTGTCGGCAGGAGAATAGGCCTTGAGAGTTGCTCGGCGTCGAGAGCTGGCAGTTGTTGTTGCGTCCAGGGTTGAGTGCGTGTAGAGTGCTGGGGTCGTAGCGGCGGGGGATCAGGGTCCCTGGCGCTGGTCACAGTGGGGTCGCGGATTGGCGCAGTTGGGCTTGCCTTTGGCGAAGCAGCCGCCATTAAGTAGGGATCGGGGTGGAGGGTGAGCAGCTGGGAGGCAGCAGTGGTGGGGAAAAAGGCAAAGCAAAACAGGAAAACAGAAAGAAAGAGAGAAAAAGGCAAAAAGGCAGAACAGGCAAATAACAGGAAAGACAGACAGAGGCAAAAACAGAAGAGGATGATGCACACAGAGAGGACTAGCAAAAGAGCAGGCTCTCCCACTAGATCACCAGAGAAGTGGCACGGACAGAGGCCGGCGGAGGTCCGCAAAAACCTTCCCAGGATAACCAGAAGGCGCTAAGGGCAGTGCCTTAACGGCAGAGCTGCGCAAGGGTGGAGCAGTTAGCCTAACCAGGAATCCGAGGTTTTTTTCACCTTGGTGCGCAGCGGCCACTATTAAGTAGGGGTTGGGGGAGGGGAGCAGGTGGGAGGCGGGAGCAAGAACACACTGGGGGGGAGAGGTCACGGGGGCAGCAGCGGCGGGGAAAAGGCAACTCAAAACAGGAATACAGAAAGACAAGACAGAAAAAGGCAAAACAGGCAAATAACAGGAAAGACAGAGAGAGTCAAAAAACGAAAGAAGATGACACACACATAGCGGACTAGTAGAAGAGCAGACTCATCCACTAGACCACCAGGCATGGTGAGCAAGCAGAAGCCAGCGGTGGAGGAGGGTTTTGAACACCTTACCTGGATCACCAGAAGGCACTAAGGGCAGTGCCTTAATGGCGGAGCTGCGCGAGGGAGGAGCAGGAGGCCAGAAGTCTTACCCTCTAGACTTTTTAAATTACATTCTTAGCTTGTTTTATGTAGTGCATTCTACAGCAACGTTTGCCCTTTTGCAGAATCATAAATACCAAATGTTCCTGTTATGCAGTAATATTGATTTTACCAGTCACAGAATGATAAAATACTGAATCCCTTCTTTTGAAGAAGGCTGCCATGTTGAAGAAAATATTCTCCACAGGCTGATGTTACTTTTGAGAACAATGCTTCTCATGCACTGCACCCTAGGAGGTAGACTAATACTCCTACCAGCCAATACCATGATGATGAGGGATAAATCCTCCTCTGATCCAAGATGTGATTGACACTTTTTGTGAGCACTGGCTGACCCAAACAATCAAAAAGCAGCAGAGACTGACTCAAATCTCTATCTCTCTCTGTTGTACATAAGAGAAATGTTGGCTTCACCAGGCCTAAAGGACAGATGTATTAGAAAGCTTCAAAACAAATAAAGGACATAAGGACCATTTTCAGAGACTTAAGCAACCTGTAGGAAAGCACCCCTTTTTGACATGGTGCACATAGAATACAATGTCCTGAAAGGTAAAAGTCAATAGACAATTATTCATAGCATGCACATAGCATTACTTGGGTGGGCAAGAAGGAGATAACTCTTTTTTTTTCCAAAAGGTAATTATTCAGCTTTATGTGGTAACATTCATTTCAAGGTCGGATATACACAGTTAGGAACAGCACTGCATAGAATGTACTGACAACCACATGGAACTTGGTGCAACAAACGTGAATAAATAGTGCAGGTGGCGATGCAAATGAGAGAAAACAGCGTAGTCGGCACACTGTGCATAAAGTGCAGACTATTTACAGTGGGTGGCTAGAACGGCGCATGTGACATAGTGATATCACAGTGGGCACAGTTAATTTTGGTTCAGGTCTAAAGCCACTAAGGAGAAGTGTGCCTATTAGTCAGGCTGTTGGGTCGACAGCGTTTCGATCCAGAGGAATTAGGATCATCAGGACTGGTTGTCTGATTTAGGAAGTGCTTCGAAGGATCCAAGGGAATATGAATCCTTATGACCTAGTAGAATTAGATGGTTTGAGGTAGCTTGGGTATGAGGCAGCTTGATGGGTCACCGGTACATTGGTGTCTTCGCTGCTGGGCCGTGAGGTAATTTAATGGATCACCGGTCAGTTGGTGTCCTGGCTGCTGGGCCGTGCTCGCTGTGTAATTTCAGCGTTAGTCTCTGCCCTGTGGGTGAGCCGTACTTCAGTGAGTAACTGATGGTGAGATCAGCGTTGCAGCCGGCCGTGTCAATCGACCGCGCTGTGTGTTGGCGCTGAATAAATCAGCGTGACTGTCCGTTTCTCCGCGGAGGCAGGTACTCACCGAAGTACGGCTCACCCACAGGGCAGAGACTAACGCTGAAATTCCGCAGCGAGCACGGCCCAGCAGCCAGGACACCAACTGACCGGTGATCCATTAAATTGCCTCACGGCCCAGCAGCGAAGACACCAATTTACCGGTGACCCATCAAGCTGCCTCATACCCAAGCTCCCTCAAACCATCTAATTCTACTATGTCATAAGGATTCATATTCCCTTGGATCCTTCGAAGCTCTTCCTAAATCAGACAACCAGTCCTGATGATGATCCTAATTCCTCTGGATCGAAACGCCGTCGACCCAACAGCCTAACTAATAGGCACACTTCTCCTTAGTGGCTTTAGACCTGAACCAAAATTGACTGTGCCCACTGTCATATCACTATGCCAAATGCGCCGTTCTAGCCACCCACTGTAAATAGTCTGCACTTTATGCACAGTGCGCCGACTACGCTGTTTTCTCTCACTTGCGTCGCCACCTGCACTATTTATTCACGTTTGTTGCACCAAGTTCCATGTGGTTGTCAGTACATTCTATGCAGTGCTGTTCCTAACTGTGTATATCCGACCTTGAAATGAATGTTACCACATAAAGCTGAATAATTACCTTTTGAAAAAAAAAATGAGTTATCTCCTTCTTGCCCACCCAAGTAATGCTATCTGCATGCTATGAATAATTGTCTATTGACTTTTACCTTTCAGGACATTGTATTCTAAGTGCACCTTAGCTACCCAGTCCTGACTTGGTCTATGGGTTATACTCCTGTCTTATCTGCAACCTTTTTGACATGGTCACCCCTACTTTTTGCCTGGTATCTGATGCAATTTTTGTTTTTGTAAACAATTTTATTAGGAAAAGAAAAATAAGGTACAAGACAATGATAAGGCAATAATCGAATCCACAATAATACATCACATTTTGCAATACAAAAATCAATTCAAAAGCACCATACACATCCCAAAGTTAAGCCAGAGTGACAGTTTAGAGCCTGAGCAGTAAACATCCGGTATGAAGGGACAGGTGAGTACAGCCATCGTACGTATCATGTTTGAACTCACTGCCAAGGAGGTAGTTACATGGTAGAGGGCAATATCGACTCGTCATTTCCAGGTTCAACCAACTATAGGCCCCTTTCATGTCACAGTTCAACTGAAGGAGACAGACATATATTGCCTCAGTATTTGTTCCACCGCGCCCACTTATGGTCCCATTTCTTGGGGCACCCCCTGTGCTTGAACACATCCTTTTCGGCAGTCATTGCCCTGTCCATGTCAGTAGCCCAATCTTGCAAGCACAGGGCCGTGCCCCCCCCACCCCCACTTCTGTGCAATGTTGGGTTTTGCAATGGCCCACCCCAAAGAGGCCCATGTCTGCTCGATCTGTGTGAGGTCCGTGGCATTCCACACTTTAGGGAGACACAGGTGGGGGAGGCCTGCAAAGTCTGGCTGCATGCCCTCTCCATCTGCTTTGTATCCCCATGCCAATATTGCCCCACTAGTGGACATTCCCATAGGATATGGAAGAAAGTACCCGTCTGATTACAATTACGTATACATAAGGAATCTGGCCATCTACCCAAGTTAAACAGAAGCTTTGCATCAGAGTACACACAATGAAGAATCTGGTGCAGTTTTGACAGAAAGTGCACTGGGTTCCTGCTATCCAGGTCCCCAGTGCCAGATCTCTTTCCCTGAAACGTACAATTGTTCCCCCAGTTGTCAACATCTTGAGTACCACATCTAAGTCCCTAGTAAATGGTACCCCGCTACCTACAGCAGGGAGGCTAAAGAGGGTCCCTTGGACTGCAGCACGTATTGTGCCACCCTAAGGGACCCCTCAGCACCAACATGTAGACTGCCATTGCAGGCTGCGTGCCATGGTGTAGAGAAAAGTGAAGACACAACATGGCACACCACTTGTGTGCCATGCCTGCAGACACTGCATTCTGTATAGATAAGCCACCCCTACCATAGGCCTTTCCGCCCTAAGGCAGGGTGCACTATACTACATGTGAGGACATATCTGCTTGACCAGATATGCCCCTGTGATATCTAAGTCAATTTTTAGATATTGCAGGTGAACAGGAAAGCCATTTTGAGTACATGTGCTGGACAATGGTGTTTACGAGTTCCCCAGCTACATGATGGCTTCACTGAAACAAGAGATGTTTTTTATCAAACATGTCATATTAATATATTCCAGTGATGGATTTATTAGTACATGCACCCAGAAAGCACCTTAGAAGTGCCTCCTGAAAACCTACTGACTACTAGTGTGCTGGCTGACTGATGCAGACCAGCCTGCCACCACAGGCAGATTTCTATCCCCTGCAGATGACAGCCCACGCTTTCTGAAGACAGAAACAATGCCTACACTGGCTGGAGGTATTATCACCTCCTCCAAGCAGGATAGCTAAGTGATCAGCATAATATTATTGTTATTAAACTGAATTTTTAAGGTGCACAGCTACACCAAGAGGTTTCCCGGCACCGACCGGTAGGAGGAAAAGAACTGATCAGGAAATCAAAGATTAAAGAACCAAGTCTTCAGACTTCTACGGAATCTACCATACATGGTTTCCTCGCATAAAGTGAGAGGCATGGAATTCCATAAGTGGGACCAAGATAAGAAAAAGAACGACCCCGCAATTATGAGAAAGTTTGACTTTGGGTATGGTAAACCTAATTTGCTGGGCAGAACGCAAAGATCGTGAGGGAAGGTAGAGTTGTACCAGCAATTGCAAATATGTCGAGCCACTCCTATTTGAATTTTAAACATGTAGCATAAAGCTTTGAACTTGATTCTATTCTCTATCTTCAGCCAATGTAGGTCACGAAGGTAGCCAGTGACTGAGGCAGTCTTCGGTAAATTGCACAGCAGTCTAGCCGCCGCGTTCTGCACCACCTGAAGCCTTTGGATCATCGCTTTGTTGGATCCCAGGAATAGGACGTTACCGTAATCCAGCCTAGACATGACCAGGGCATGAACCACCGTTTCCTGCGCCACGAGAGGTATCATCCATAAGATTTTTCTCAGCCACTTCAGGACATTAAAGCATGTGGCAGCCACCTTGGTGACTTATTGTTTCATTGAGAGATGGTTGTCAATGATGGAGCCCAAATTACGGACCTGGTGTACTGGCATGGGCAAAGTACCCATTTCAGAAGGCCAGTGATGCAGTCCCCAGAGGTCGTTTTTTTCCCTTAAGATCATAACTTCCGTCTTGTCTCCATTAACTTTGAGCAAGTTGTTTTGCATCCAAGACGCAATTTTACTCAAACCTGACTGAAGAGCCGAGGGCTCAGATCCCTTAGATGAAGAGAGGGAAAAGATGATCTGAGTGTCATTGGCATATAAAAAAAGGGACAGCCCAGCTTCCTCTGCAAAATCTGCCAAAGTACGGAGATAGACATTGAACAGCAAAGGACTAAGGACCGAGCCGTAAGGCACACCATAAGGTGACACATAGGAATTGGAGCTGGCTGCTGTAGAAAAGACCTGAAAAGTACAGCCGGCTAGAAAAGAGCTAACCAATTGCAGGGCAGAGCCCTCTAGGCCCAAGGACTTCAATGCTTTCAGCAGTACAACATGGAACACCGTATCAAACGCAGCACTGAGGACAAGCAGGACGAGAGCTGCGTGTACGCCTCACCCAGCCGTTGCCTCAGCCTTTCGGTGACTCCAAGTAGAGTTGATTATGTGGAGATACCAGCTCTAAATTCAGATTGAGAGGCATGAAAACATTTCTGGGACTCAACAAAAGAGGTCAGCTGACTATTGACTTTTTTTTCAAGGATTTTAGAGAAGGCCAGAAGCAGCAAGATGGGACGGAAATTACATAGCTTAAACGTGTCAGCGTTGGCTTTCTTTAAAAGAGGGAGCACCATAGCATGTTTCCATTCCAAAGGAACAAGGCCCTCCTGCAGGGAAGCATTTAGGAGGTTAATAATTATGGAGAGAATGGGAACGTCAAGCTGTTTCATCAGAGATAGGAAGTATATCGCGGGGGATCCAGATTTAATATTTGTCAAAAGACGATTAAATTAGCTGAATTCTAAAAGAGACCGGGCTTCCAGTTTGTTGGCTGGTTTAATGTCAATGAGGGTCTCAGTCCTGCCAACACTGGTAGCATTGGGGGAGGTCTCGGAATAAGATAGAGGATTTTGTAATTTAGTGCTAGACAGTGCAGAATGTATTTTTCTAACTTTATCCACAAAGTATTGTGCAAGTTCCTCACATTGAGTACTGTTAAGAACAGGTGGAGTGGTCTGAGTTTACGAGCCGGATAATTCTTTTACGAACTTGAAGAGAGTTTTGGAGCAGTTCTGTGCTTGAGAAATGTTGTCTGAGAAGAACTCCGCTCGAGCAGCTCTACAGAGAATGTGATATTCACTTAAGGCTTTTTGTATGTCACTTTGGCATCTATCTGGTAGTTTTTTCTCCAGTGTAGTTCAAGGGTTTTACATCTAGATTTTTCAATCTGAAGTCTGTCAGTGAACCAAGGGGCTGGTGGTTGATGATTGTTAGAATGTTTATTAGACAGATGGAGGCAGGTGTTAACTGCCTGTAAGATCCAGTTTTGGATGGAACTAAGATCCTTCGTTGATAGCTTTCCTATCTCTGGCCTACTGTCAGTTAAAAGTTTATTCGGAGCTGAGACATAAAGTTTTGCCCAATTTCTAACTTGTTGTCTTGGCCCCATAGAGACTGTTGGAAGACAAGGCGAGACTTTCAGAAAGAAAGTAACAGCGAAATGATCAGACCAGCATAAGGGAAGGGCATAAGGGAATGGCCTCTGCCACTTTTGTTATGTGACCCAAGGCTTCCCCAGATAGTGGACAAGCCACCCCTTGTCCAGGCTCCTTTTGCACCAGGACAGGCATGAAAATTAGCTACTTACTAGGCGTGTCCCGCCTCTCAGGCTAGTACCATTCCTAAGGTGGGCTACCTGATGTGGACACAACTTTTAGAATCCTGCCATCTTGATTGTGGTGGAATTAGGCTCTCTGGGTCGGGGGTATGCCCACTTTCCACAGGAAGTGATCATATAGAGGGTGTAGACACCCTGATGATAAGTAAACGACCTGACACTCCACTTAATGCCCCATAATTGAGTATTTATGTGGCACCCCTGAACCAGGAACTCAGACTTGATGGATCGAGAAGAGAAAAGAAGAACACCAACAGCCTCAAGAAAAAGCAAAAACTGTAGACTGCTATGGACCTTTGGTGCTCAACCCTGCCTGTCACAATAAGACTTGACAACCGTGACCCAGCAACTCGTTTTGCAGCTGACCAGCTTCCCAGAAGATTGCCATCCTTCGTAAATCGTCAAGCAATCTCCCTTGGAGTAGAGGAACTACTCCCCTGCAGTCCGTAGGCACAACAACGCAAAGTCCGTTTTTCAATGTTGCCTCACCCCGGCTAGCCCGATGCAGCAGCCCTCCAGAAAGAAAACCCTGTTCTCCTGAAGGTCAGATCTGTCCCTCCTCGTAGTGTGAGAACATCAGGACCAACCCATGGCCGACAGGACCAAAACCAAGGGTGCCCGACCCCTTGCAACAAGCAGAGTCCTTGGGAGTCCAGTCGGAACTCCAGTGACTCCAAAACAAAGCAGCCGTCAAGGGACATCAGCACTGCAGAGACCCACCTCAAGAGTCCCTCAGCTGTCCTGATTTTTGCCCCCTCAACCAGTGAGACCGAAAACAGCAGGGTTCCAAGGCGCACAGAACCCAGCCTATCTTTTCATTTTGCACCCTAATGCACCAACCCGGGTACCGACAAACTGACTGTGCTCACTTGTCCCCCGGACCCTTGTGACCCGAGCTCCCCGTTGGGAGCTCTCGGGCTTGTCCCCAAGTCCCCCTCTACAGCCTGTTTGTAGGTGTCCCTCCTTTTTTCTTACCTACGTAGCCTGCACAGCTACCAATGTGACCAGCCCCTCTGTAACTTTACGCCCCAAGTCAGGTAATGAGAAACTGCTGATAGTTCTTTGGACCTTGGCCCCCTACAACCCTAAGTCCCGCTGGAGACACCCAGAAACCAACCCTAAATACCTGTATGCTATCTATGCCTTTGCTTATATAGGAAAGCATTATGAGTAATGGCGCAGTTAAGTGAACATTTTACTTACCCACTAAAATCAGTATTATAAAAATTTACTTACTTGCTAATCGAAGTTCCTGGTATCAAAATTTACATAAAATCACAACTTAGTCTTCTAAATTGGTCTTGGATTTATTTTTTTGAGTGCATGTCTCATTTATTGCCTCTGTGTGTTAACAAATGCATAGCACTACACTATGATAAGCCTAAGTGCTCACCCACACTACCACGAATGACAGCATTTGGGTTGTCATCTGTGCTTCTGTTACTCAACTGAGGTTTGCCTGGACTCTTTATAGAGTGTACCTCTTTTTGGTCCGCTCTATAAAGAGCCAGCTACACAACCCACCTGAGGTTGAAAACAATGCCTTCCAAACTCGGAAAGATTGTAAATGTTTTCTACTTGTCAAAGCAAAAATCTGTGAAGCTATCCTGGCAGAAACATAGTTTTTGTTCCTTGTCATCCCTCTTTACTAACAGATAAACCAATTCACATTGTTCAAAGCCATCAATTTACAGGCATTATCATATACTGTATCCTGTTTTATAAAAAATATATTCATCACTAGCTTCTAAAATCACAAATCTAGTTAATTTAGCAGGTGCGCTTCCATGAATACTAAACTATGCAGTCACTACCACTTTTGAAACTAGCAGGACCTGTTATCTTGAAAACCACCTCCCAATTTACAGTCATATTTGCCTCTACAAAATTCTAGGAAAAGAACAACTTCAGGAATACTTTGAACAAAACCTCAGCCTTCGCAACCAGCAACATGTATTAAGATCAGAGAGAGGAACCACAACTACACTTTCCAACTAAAGAGTAGAAAACCTCACCACTGTGAATGATGTCAAACAACCGGACTTCTCAGTGAGATACAGTACAGCAGGCCACTCCAATATCCTCAAAACTCTTTAAAAAAAAAGAATGGTATTGATTTCTGAAGACGCAGACGAAACACTAAACATCAGACCAGTGGTGCACTTTGCAAATCCCCCCCCCAATCCCCCACTACGGAGTCCGTATTGCGGATATAGTTCCCAACAGCTCCTGATTATGCACCTATGCTACAAGTCTCGGTCCATGATTTCCTGGGAACTATCCTCAAACGTTTTGTGGTGTGTTAATGTGTTCCTAAAACTGCTTTGAAATGGAAATACTCCTTAACCTCAGATCAGAGTCCACTGGTAAGGATTGGATCTAGACTTCACTGAGATGTGAGAGATGCAACGAGACAGGTCTCTCTCATATCACTGTTTAATGTGCACACATTCCTACTCATGCAAGTATTGCCTAACCACCAGTCCCACTTCCAATTGTATGCAGATGCTGACCATGTTTGAATTCTGGAGAACGACTTGGATAGTCATCCAAATATTGCCACATACCTTGAACACATAAACAAGTGCATTTCTTTCTAAATGGGTCCAAAAACTGAAATCCTGTTAACCGGAGGTAGCACTGTTGGTAGCTGCCGCGTTGAATGACCCATCAGTCTTTGCGCACCTCTAGTCAACTCCCAAAAAGTAGAACATTTCTTTGATATGGATCTTGACTTTGCCCCACACATACATTCAGTAGGTAAAAACATCAACTTCCTGTTCAGAATGCTATGTACAGTCCTCTCTTTACTTCAAGCCCAACACAGAGCGAATCTAACCCAAGTCTTAATGAAGTCTTGTCTAGACTGTTGTATCCTCAAAAAATAATGGTCGCTCAGGAAACTTGGAGACAAAGTGCACAATCAGGATGACGAGCTGTGTCTCGTACTTAGGAAACAAGATAATCTGACACTGGCATTGAAAGCTGTCAACTGGAATCCTGTTGAATCAGAAATTTAATTAAAAAATTTGAGTTCAATTCAACATCGTCTCACTTATATCATGCTGAAATAGCAAAACTCCAAGCAAATTTTGATTCATAGTCATCTTTTGATTCCGTTGCTATCTTTTTATTTCCTAGGATCTCAAAGAATGCCTCCTCCTTACAATTGTGTGCCCCTATTAACTGTCATGTGGTTTCTTTACTGTCTATGATTAAATCAGGCCCTCCTCTTGAACCTTGTCCTCTGCGCATGTTTCCCTCGGGTCACCTGCTGTCATCCCAGCCATTCCTCATCTGTTCAATCTCTGTTTTGTTCTTCTGTGCCCACAGTTTGGAAGTAGAGTAAAGTTCTTTCTTTTCTTACAAGCCATGCATCAACCCGAAAGTTTTGGTCAAATATTCACCTTTCTCCCTTCTGTCACTCCCGTCAACGTTCTTGGAGAAAAAGGTTTACTCTCCACTTTCTCAAAACTTTGAATAAAACACTTTGTTGGAATTTGCCTAGTCTTGTTTTAGGCCACTAGACAGTACGGAACCTGCAGCACTTGCTGTGGAATGTGATCTGCACATACTGGCCTTGTTTTTTATTTTTTTCTTGTCCTCATTTGCCTTAACCCTCAAATCTATGAAACACCGACCACCTTTACGTGTCTGCGTAAGCATGAGCCAAGGACCTAGGTTCATATTTCTCGCTCCAAGACACTGATATCTTTTTGGCGGAAGAAGTTACCATCAGTTTGAGTGTTAGCTGGATAACTCCATCAGGGTGTTTTACCACCTACTGGACTGCAATATTAACCGAAGGGAACAAAACCGAAGGGTCCGTGGAGCAGAGCAGGCATAATCATAGGACCCGGGGGAAAAAAAACAAAAACCCGGAAATCCTATCTCCACTGTACCAACAAATCCCCAAAAGCTACTTTTTGTTTACTGCACGATCTGGCCATATCCACCCTGGAGACTTCATATAGGGGCCTCAACCAACCAGAGTGTGTTGGAGAGACTGATTTAACCCAAAACTTGCAAATTTGTCTCCTTGCCAAAAGGATTGCATAAAAGAGGAAGGATCTTGTGTGGCCTCGGATATTATCATCAATACTAAAGATAATTAGTGGGAGGGTGATATTCAAGGACATTTTAAGAATAGAGTCCACGGAGGTCTTCACTTCTTCCCAGAAGCAAGCAATAGATGGACAGTCATTAAACATATGGACATCAGGTACTTCTGGCAGGCCGCATTTGTTGCATTTTTTCCCTGGCTGGTATTTGGATAATTTTAAGGGAGACAGATATGCACGATGTGCAGTGAAGAGGTGAATTCGCCTCAGCCATGCTGGTTTCACTGTTTTATACAGAAGATTAAAATAATCCGTCCACAGCTGCTCACACTGGGTCTCAATCTCTCCACCCCATAGTTCCTCCGGAAGTTTAAAATCCCCATCTATCTCCTCCAGAATCATCCAGTACCAGAGTGAGACCTCCTTGCCGCCCCCCGGCTTTGTCACCAGCTGGTGTTCCAAATTGCTGATTTTACCCAGGGGGACCCCCTTCCTACAGAATGCTTGGCCAAACTATTCATCTGCATATGCTTAAACCTTGAAAGGCCCAACCCAACTCTCTCCCGCAACTCATTCCATGGCAACATAGAGCCCCCTATCAGCAAGTCTCCCCAAGTTGCAATCCCGGCATCCCTTAAAGGCGTCGCCAGACTGTCGTTAAGACAGGGTGGAATACCCAGTGAATCCCACATAGGTGCGTGATTCGAGAAATAGCTAAGCCCAATTTTGTTTCGTATTGTTGACCAACTTTTGGCCAAAGATTGTAGGCTTTTTCATTTTACCTGCTTGAAAAACTTTTGGTTCCCAAACTTAAAAAGAAAACCGTCAGCTGGTAGATCGGCACCTTCTAGCATAGCCCTGAACATTTCACCTCTAGATGAATTTGTGGGTGTTTTTAAAAGCATTCTAGAAAATGAGAGTTGAAAGGCCCATGCCTAATATTGTAGATCAGGTAGTGCCAACCCTCCCTTCTCCCTTCTTCGCCTTAACTTCTTCCATGCCAATCTAGTGGCTCTGTATTTCCAAATGTTATGTTATATTTTATAACTGGATTTGTAGCGCGCACTGTTAGTCAAGACTGTCCTGGCGCGTGGGAAAAACAATGGCAAATAGAGCTAAAGAGTTAAACTACTTGTTGAAACAGATAGTTTTTAAGAGTTTTTTGAAGATGGCCAGATTAGTGGTATGTCTTAATAGGTCTGGTAGGTCGTTCCACATGATGGCAGCTCTAACAGCTAGAGACTGACCACCTAGGCGTGATTTCCTAAATCTGGGGACCACCAGGAGTTTATCTCATGTTGACACTTGTCTAGATGTTTAGTGTCAAAAGCCAGGGGGATGGAATTAAAAAGAAATGTATATTTACGAAGGATAGACCTCTTTACTAAATTTGTCCTCCCCAAGATGGACAAGGGGAGGTGGGCCCAGGATTTTAGCTGTTTCTGGCATTCTTTAGAGACCCGGTCTAAGTTGTGTTCTGCAATTTTGCCGACCTCCTGAATAATTCTTACTCCTAGATATCGCATGGAGGTGGTCACAGCAAGATGTGAAGTAGTGATGTTCCATGCCATGATATCGGTTTTATTGGCATTCACTTCGTACCCCGAAATTCTACCAAACTCCTCTGCCCTCTTAATAACTGTGGGAAACGCGAAGTCGAGGTCAGATGTCATAATAAGAATGTCATCTGCATAAAGAGCTACCCACCTTTCCCACCCGCCAAATCTGAAAGAGGGGATGTTGGGCTCCTCTCTTAAAACCTGAGCAAAGGGCTCGATGTAGAGGTTAAAAAGGAGGGGGGAGAGCGGGCAGCCCTGCCTTGTACCCCTCGTTATGTTGAAAGCCTCTGACAAAGACTTATTGACGAGTAGTCTCGCCGTTGGAGCTTTATAAAGGAGTGCTATCACTCGGCGAAACCTCTCACCTGAATTGAATTTTTCCATAACCGCAGCCAGGTAAGCCCAATTGACCCTATGAAAGGCTTTGGTTGCGTCTAACGTATGCGTGGCCAGAGGAAGAGAAAAGGTGGATGCTATGTCTATGGCCCCTACCAGATCCTGTGTCAGATCTGCCAGTTGACGCCCTTTTATGAAGCCTTTTTGGTCTTGGTGAATGATAGAGTCAACTACGCCCCCCAACCTGTTGGACAAGGTAGCAGCGAAGATCTTATAGTCTATATTAAGAAGTGATATCGGGCGATAAGACCCACACTCCGTCGGATCTTTCCCAGGTTTAGAAATCAAGACTACCGTCGCGTCTCTCCAAGACTTTGGAGGGTCCATTCTCTCCAACAAAATGCTGTTGAACACAGTAGCCAGGAATAGAGTGACAGCCCCGCAGAGAGCCCAGTAGAGTTCCCCCGGAAGGCCATCAGGGCCAGCCGCCTTCCCTCGCTTCAAGTGGCCGATGGCTCTATTCACTTCTTCCTCCGAAATCTCTACCTCCAACCGTCTGCTATGATCAAGTTTAAGTCTAGGTAAAGAGATTTTGTTGAGCCAGGGGTTTCTCGCTTCGTGGTCTTCCCTAATATATTCTTTATAGATTTTCTCCCGATATCTGAGTTAGAGATCCGGGGAGCTGCTTCACCCTCCACCCTTATCTCCCTGATATTGTTTTGTGCTTGGTCTGCTTTTATTTTCCAAGCGAGGACCTTGCCTGCTGCCTCTCCAAATTCAAATTGGGAGAGTTTACTCGCTTCCCATCTCCTGGCAACCCTAGCTTGTAAAACATATTCTAGTTGGTTTTTCAGTGAGGTCAACTTTTCTTGATCCCCCCCTTGAGCCTATGTGGTTTCCTAGATTTTGATTGATAGTCTTCATTTCGGCCTCAAGATTAATAATACTTTCCCTATATATTCTTCTTCTGTGGGAGGCTCTGCTGGTAACACAGCCCCTCCAAAAGGCCTTCAGGGCATCCCACACAAAGGAAATGCTTGCAGAGTCTATATTAGACTCGACAAAACACTGCGTCTCTACCTGGAGGAACGATATTTCATTGTCCTCTAATAGTATTGTCTGATCGTAGGACCAGGAAGAATGTCCAGGCTGCTGGCCGGAATTTAGGCTGAATAAAGTAGCCGAATGGTCAGAGAGATGGGAGGGGAGATATACTATGTCCTCCAACAGGTCCTTGAGACTATAGCTGAACAATGCATAGTCTATTCTAGACAAATGCTTATATTTTAAATTCTGAAAAGAGACCCCCAATTTATCCCCACCCTTTCCCTCCAAAAATCTGAAACCCCCAACTGTGCCATAATTGTCACCAGGACTTGCCTGGATTTTGAAAGGACGCAGACTCTTGAGTTAGGTGATTTGTCAAGTTTAGGATTTAAAACAACATTGAAGTCCCGACCCAAATTACAGGGTCTTGATAGGCTAGTAGAGGAGCCTGCATGATATCTAGATATGTAGGATCGTTCTGGTTTGGACCATAATATCCTACCAATGAATACATCCGACCTCCCAACAGAACCCTCAATAGAAGCCATTTCCCACTATGGTCCTCCTTGTACTCCATAATTTGGGCCTTTGCTTGTTTTAAAAAAAAAACCCAGAACCCCTCTAATATTAGCCGATTGGTCTCTGCACGCAAAAGTGTCTATCCATTTCTGTTTCTTTAAAATCGCGATGATCTCAGCTTTAAGGAGATGTGTTTACTGTATGGCAATGACATGTGCTGGGGAGTCTCTCAGATATAGGAGTATTTTGTCTCTTCTACCACTCATGCGCATGCCATTGACATTCCAGGATAAATAGTGTGTTATCATCTTACCTTCACACCCCCCACACATAATTCCATCCTTATCTGAGCTAAGTGCCTAGAACCCTGGCGGTGACCCCAACATGGCATTAAAAAAAGCTGCACGGGTGCTGGCATATAAGGACATTTTATGCTTTTTTGTAGTTTTTTTGATATATATATATTTTTTTTTACCCATCTCTAGAATCTGTACTGAACCCAGCCGCTAGATTCGATTAGAGATTGGGTTAGGGCTAGTACCATAAGGACATCGTGGGAGAGCTTTAATCTACCTACTGGGTAAGATGCACTCTCTATCCCGGGTTATCTCCCCTTCAGCTTCCTGCTCCCCCCGTGAGAAGTCCCTTATGGACTCCAACATCTCATCAGCCTCAAGAGGGGTTCTGATATTGTGCATCTTATTATTTTTTTGAATTCAAATCATTTTTTATTGAGAAACGAAAAATAAAAGGTAAAAGAAGAAGAGAAACGAAAAGAAAGCAAGAAATAAAGCATACAAAGACATTGAGTTCTATAATGGGTGACATACATATTTTCAACAAAATCATACCAAATAAAGGCAGGGTAATACATAATTACATAGGTACATAGAGATGTGCAGCACGAAATCCGAGCGCGACAACCAAATCAACAATTGCTACACAAACACATACAGTTGCATATACAACGGACCTATCCAGGGCCCTGCATCTATAGAATCTATGCATGTCCCACAGTTCGAGTGTCACTTGAGAGTAGTACCATTAAGGTGATGATTTGCCCACGAACCCCCACAGAGTCCATGGTATGTTAACATGAAGTATACAATGCTTAGTGGACTGTACCTCACGATCAGGCGTTTACATTTACTTACAATAGCTACGGTGGATCAAATGAAAAGGAGGAAGCATCAAGAGATTTCCATAGTTTTTTATGAGAAGCGCGCCATGGGGAGGAATGTAAGGCAGGGTTATCTGCTCCACTTAAAAATGATAGCCATTCTTGCCACATCTTGAAGGACACCTCAGAAGCGTTCTTCCACTTACAAACCACTACTTTACAAGCCAGGGTGAACAGTAGATCAAGGAGTTCGCCGTCACTATCATTGACCAGCTTCGGGTCTAGTACTTCAAGTAGGACATAAACAAATTCCCTCGCAGGCTTGATGTTAAAAATATGCTCTATGCAATCAAAAATTCTTCCCCAATACTTTCCCAGGGATGGGCAGTTAAAAAGCATGTGGGCCAGATCCCCTACCTCTGAATCACAGTTCCAACATTTAGGGCTATCTCTTAGGCGGAGTCTAAAAAGCTTATCTGGCATCCAATATGTCCTGTTGATTAACATATATTTTGTTTGTGATATTATTGGGGGAGACTTTGTTCAAGAAAGCAGTAGTATGAATTGTGTCCCACTCGAAAGTCAGACCCGTTGAATTGGGCTCCGCTTCCCATCGTGTCTCATTCCGTCTGTGAGTTTACCCGGGTAGAGGAAGGAGAAGTTTATATACTTTCGAGACAAAGTGTCCCGCTGCCCTGATACGTATTATATGGGTCCTAAGCCATGGTTCCGAGGGTTTCAAGGAGCGAGTAGACAGGAGTGATTTTAGTCACAAAAGTCTATCGGTGCGAGAAGGTGTGTGGCCTGGAGTGAGGAGAACGGTAGTGGGTTCAACCCATCATAGAGGTCACTCGCCAAATTAATACCTTTTTTAGACCAATGTTCCGATTGATTTTAAGGGCAGGATTACGCCATAAAGCTACTAAGGTGGTGTTTTTGAGTTTTAAACCAGTTTTGTGGGATTGATCAAATCTCAAAAGGGCCCGTCTTGTGTTTATTAAGATGTATTTCGAATGGGGAAGGTGTGTAAGGTCCATGGTGAGTAGGGCAGGGAGGAGACCATTGCCAATGAGGGATCTGTCAACATCTAACCACAGCAGGGTGTATGCCGAGTCTTCGACTAACCATTGGGCGCCTTGCTTACATAGGAACGCAGTTTGGTAGTGTCTGAAGTTGGGGAGGCCCAGGCCGCCTTTCTCTTTAGCTAATTGTAGCTTCTTCATTGATACTCTGGGCTTCTTCCCTTGCCACAAGAACGTACCAAAGAGATTATCAACCTTGTGTAAGAAGTCCTCTGAAAAGGTAATCGGTAGCATACTTGCTAGGTAGTTTACCAGTGGAGTTACCATCATTTTCAGGGTTTCAGCCCTAACCCACCAAGATAGATATTTAGGATCTTGTGCATCTTATTATTGAACATAACCCGTAAGAAGGCAGGGAATCTCATTTGTACCGTGGCCCCCAGGGCCCTAAACTTCTCCATCCTCTGGCCAAGTTCCTATTGCCTGTCCAGCGTGGTCTTAGAGAGGTCAGAACGAATCTCAAACGGGAAGTCCGAGGCTTTTAGTGTTTTGGCTTTCAAGGCCAAGTTTAGAATTTTTTCTTTTAACGAGTACGTGAGAAAGTTAACAAGTATCTTCCTTGGTTTTACCCTCCCAGGGTTTAAACGGAAAGGGTCCCTGTGGATCCTTTGAATATCTTTTTCCAAGATGTGTGTTGACTCCTCAAGGTTTAAGGCTCCTTTTAATATGCAACCACGAAGGTCTTGATGTCCTATCCTTCTTTCCCCTCCGGAACCTTCAGGAGCCAGAGATTATTCCTCCTTGAATAATTGTCTAGGGATTCCACTCTCTCTCGAATTGTGTCTCCCTCCCTTCGCAGAATTTGGATTTGTAGCTCCGCTGACCCCCAACTCGCCTTAAGCACCTCCACGGAACCCTCCAAAGACTCGTTCTATCGTAAAGCCGGTCCAGTTTCTTCTCGAGAACATCGCATGCAGCCCTGATCTCGGATTGATTTTCTGCCGAGACCAGAAACCCATTTCTAATATCCGCCCTCACTGACGTGAGAAGGGTCTCCATTGAAAGTCCTGCTGGGCAGCCCCCCCCCGTTCATGGTAGAATCATCAGCGCCTGCCGGGGACAGCCCGGGAGGGTCGGGAGTTAATGCGGGGGTTATGGCAGGGGTCTCCCCGGGTTGCCATACACCCTCTTCCGACCAACCAGTATCGGCAGATATGCCTGAAAGACTGGCTGACCCAGCCGACTGAGCTATAACCTGAACACTAGCCTCTGCTGCATTTACATTGAAACCCGCGAGATTCGCGGGTGGATCTGACATTGAGGAATCCTTTGAAGGGGCTTTGCCCGGAGGGGAAAAGAGGCTACCCGAATCTGAGTGATGAGAAGGGATATTGCGGTGGATGCTCAAGACCTGTGGCAGCACCTTGAAAAAAGAACGCAGTGAGGGGGTGATGCGTGTTATATTATTCTTCTCGTAACTTTTTTTAGCACCCACTCTATGTGCCTTTTTAGGGTCTTTCACTGTTGCTCTGCACACTTTCACCGCCCGCTCTTTCCCTTGGAGTGGCTGACTATGGCTGTCCTTCTCTCCACCCTCTGAGCTGGCCTCAGCCCTTGCAGCTGCCACAGGAAAAAGCTGTTGGCTGACTTTGCCCTTCCCCCGTTTTTTTTTTTTTAAAGATTGTCTCTTACCCAGCTGTTTGTTAGTGTAAAGGGATTCCCGCTCGTACTCTCCCACCAGCAGACCTGTAAACCCGACCTCTTATTATCGCCTCCCCCACTCTCACCACACTTGTCAACTGCTACGGCGTCTGGGCAAAACGCCGACCTCACCTGGCTGGGGGCACCCAAGTCTCCACGCTCTACCGCCGAA
Source organism: Lissotriton vulgaris (assembly GCF_964263255.1). Taxonomy (NCBI): domain Eukaryota; kingdom Metazoa; phylum Chordata; class Amphibia; order Caudata; family Salamandridae; genus Lissotriton; species Lissotriton vulgaris. The sequence continues at coordinate 17,973 of NW_028249570.1, read as the reverse complement.
GAAACTGCTGTGGGAACTGGAGGGAACAGCGGATGGAGAGCAGCAACCGCCCTATCTCCACTTGTGCTGACTCCGCCAGCGATACCCCGGAGGGGGACGCGGGCTGCCGCTTTGCGGCCGCGCCTCAACTCCACGGCTGCAAGTTTCCACCGCGGTAAGAGAGAGGGGTGTGGAACCTGCCCCGCGTCACCGTGGCACATTCGTACAGCAAACTTGGACTAGAAGGTAGGGATAAATCGCCGCTTCTCATTCAGATTCTCTTTCCCAGCACAATCCAGCGCAGACCCTCGTTAGAATCTGCTCATAGGGGGCGAATGAGAGAGGGCTCCTTGTGAGGATGTGTGCTACCGCTTAACTTGCGGGTGCCATGTTTTCCCCCATACTGGCCTTGTTTTACGTGATCTTTCTACAGCATTGGATAAGGGTACGCAATCAATACTCATCAACCGTCTTTCAGAAAATTGTATCTGTGGTCTACCTCTTGGCTGGCTTAAATAATTTCTCTTGAATCGTACACAGCCAGTGTTATTGTCACTGTTCTGAGGAGAAGCCTATCATTCAGGGCTTCCCATTGAGCTTTACTAGTTTCAACTCTTTGTGTCCTCTCTTGCCACGCTGATTAGATTTTTGGGGTTTGAGGTTATGCCTTACGCTGATGACATCCAGTTCGTGGTCTCAATCTCAAACAGCTTCACCTCCACCCAGGAACATTTTCAATGATAAGTCAGCTGTTGCATTATGGATGACAGAAAGTTGCTTAAAGTTTAATGGCAATGAGATAGAGGTGCTTCTCTTTGGCATCCAGCCTTCAGTCTGGATGGATGCTTGGAGGCTCTCTGAAATGAGCTCCACCACAGTTCCTTTTGCCCAGGGTCAAAACCTAGGCATTGCTTTGACCATAACCTTTCCTACTCCTCCCAGATACACAGCATGAATTCTACTTACTCATCCATTCTTAAAAAGTTGGGAAAATGAGTTTTTTTTCTCCAGGGCAATGCAAGGACTGTCATCGAATCTTGAATAGTTCACGTCTGGTTTACTTTGCTTATAGCTTCCAAACCTCCTCATTAAGTGTTTACAGATTGTACAGAATCAGAATGTAGCAGCACACACTAATCACAAGCTATCACCCCGTCAGTAAGTTGCTTCCCACCTTAGAAATCTTCACTGCTTTTGGTTCTTTGTTTAACCCTTTAAGTGCTGCCGTTGGCCAATGGTCGTCGCGAGCACTACCTTGCCAGTGCTGCGCATGACCGTTGGCCGACGGGGCTGCACCCGTTATTCGAACGTTCAGCACTGGGCGCTGAACGTTCGACGCTCTTAAGGAGTTAAACCATGTGCATGACATACGGAGCGGTTCTCAAGATTGGGCCTCACTATTTTAGTCGTAAAAAAGACCCATGATAGAAAGACATCTGTTTTCGTTTCTTGTTGCCAAATGGCACAGCTCATTGCCTACAGAAGGCCACTATCCCTGGGATGGCTGCGCTTCATAATGGGTCGCAAATGGCGACCTACTGCATTATTATGCATGAGGTAGGTCTACTGCGACCCCATTAGCAATTGCTATTACTAACTTGTACATTTTTGTACATTAGGAAAAGCAATTTCCTAATTGCAATTTGCAAAGAATCGTAATTAGGAATTTTCAGTGCAAAACCTTCATTGAATCGCAAAAGGCCCGATTTGCAGAATCAGGCAGTTTGTGACCACAATAAAGGCCCTGTTTGCTCTGATGTATACAATTCCAAAGTGCCCCTCACTCTCAAAATCCAAGATGGGGAACCTTTCTCCCCTTCTGCAGAGCCTGTGTGCATCCAGAGGTGGAGACAGGGTAATGAGTCATCCCCTCCTGTGTAAGTACTCGATACCAGTTCTCGGGGTAGCTTATCTCCCACTGGGTTTGGTGCCACCCTGACTAGAGGGACAAATTGCAGGGCCTTTCTAAGTGTCACCTAACATTTTCTTTTGACAGAGCTGCCCCTTTTAAGGTAATTAGGTTCCTGGGCCCACAACAACTTGTGAAGAAAACACCTCCCCATTCCTAAGGCATTGTCTCTGTTCTAGGATATGTTTTCACACCTCTATGACACCTAATTCAGGCATGTGCTAGAGAGCCAATGCAAATCAGTCTCCAGCATCATGCAGGGTAAAGGTAACTTTGTGCAAGGTATGTTTTCAATATATTAAATATAACAACAAGTCTTTGAAGATAGTCTGTAGCTGGTACAGGTCAAAGGTTATAGATTAATGTATATAATATTTACTTTGAATTTTCCTGTGTAACTGCTGCAACCTGACCTGTGACAGTGATCTTTTTGACCCTCATGAAGGAGGCATCACCATCATTTTCAGGAAACTATCCCATACACAATTACCAATGCCGACGACCCAACGCCCCTCATGGAACACCTTATCTTCTGCTTACAGACCAAAGCCAAGACCATGATAAGAGGAACCCTCGCCTACAGGCCCCCAGGACCCCAACCAGCTTTCTGCAACGCCATCCCCAGCCTCATTGTCCCCCTTAGCGATTGACTACCACCATTACATCCTGCTTGGCGATCTCAATTTCCACGTTGACGACCGCAACAGTGCCAGCTCCATCACCCTCCCGGAGCATTGGCCTCACCCAACTGGTCACTGAATCCACACACAAAGCCAGACACACACTCAACTCCAACAGAGTCAAATCCGCCCACGTCACTGTGCTCACCAAGTCTGACCATACCATTGTCCACTTTACCATTTCCGACCCACAGCACACCACCACCAAGCACCACTGCTCACACCCGCACTGCAGCCGTGGCAGAGTAACTGAGACTCAGTGGACACAGACCCTCAGCACCACCGAACCCAAACTGAAACATCAGCAGACCTTGACCAGGCTGTGCAGAACTTCTCCACCTGAATAAGCAAATGTAGTGAGACAGTCGCCACGTTGAAACCAACGAAAGCCAACAAAACCTCAAAACAAGTCAGCTGGTACACCCTAGAACTCAGACCCCTCTGCCGCCACCTTTTCAACCTCAGAACCAACTCAATCAGCACACCAGTAGCCTGAACACCTCCATCTGCATAGAAACCTTCCCTGATAGTTGGAAACACGCAGAGGTCAGACCCCTTCTAAAGAAACCCTCTGCCAACCCCAGCAACCTCAAAAAACTACCAGCGGATCTCCCTGCTCCTCTACTCAGCCAGAAAACCATCAACCAACAGCTTACCAAATACCTGGAACTCAACCACCTCCTTGATGCATCACAGTCAGGTTTCTGTGCTAACCACGGCACTGAGACTGCTCTGATAGTGGTCCCAGATATCAGACATCAGAACTCTCCTTGACCGCAGGGAAATTTTAGCCATGATCCTTCTCAACCTCTTTGCTGTGTTCGACACGGTCTCCCACCCCACCCTCAAAGCCCTCAAGTGGATTGCCTCCTTACTTACAGGACTCTCACCGAGCATCTTTCACCTCTGCACCCAAGGACATCATATGCGGCGTACTACAAGGATCATCACTCAGCCCCACTCTGTTCAACATCTCCATGACCCCCGTCTTAGACGTTGCCATATCCCATGGATTCAACATTATCTCCTATGCAGACGACACTCAACTAATTCTTTCGCTCACCATGGAGCCCTCCGACGCCAAAACCAACTTCTTCAGCCCGATGACCAATGTAGCCAATTGGATGAGAGCCAACTGCCTCAAATTCAAATCCGACAAAATAGAAATACTGATCTTATGGAAGAACACAGACACTAGGGACCACAGCTGGTAGCCAGTAGAACTCTGACCCAAAACCACATAGACTGACCATGCACTCAACCTCAGCATTATCCTCGGCAACCAACTGACCATGAAATGACAAGTCTACGCAATCCCCTCTTTCTGCTTCTACACCCTCTACATTCTCCACAGAATATTCAAATGTATCCCAGTTAACACCAGAAAAACCATCACACAGGCCCTCATCACCAGCCGCCTGGACTACAGCAACGCTCCCTGTGCTGGAATTCCCATCCTGCTTCACAGAAGACTCCAGACCATAGAGAACGCTGCAGTCAAATGCATCTTGGACCTCCCCAAACGGACCCACATCACTCCTCACCTCAGAAACATCCACTGTCACCCCATCAGAATATATGTCAGTTTAAGATACTCACACACACTACAAAGCCCTCCATGACCGAGGACCAACCTACATCAACCACCAACTGAACTTCCATCTGCCCCAAGCCACCTTCGCACATATTCCTTCATCTGCCACAGCGGGGTCGGCTCCTTCTCCTACATTTACGCCAAGACCTGGAACATCCTGTCCTCTCTAGCTCCAAACACCACCTTCTCTGGCGAGCTTCAGAAAGTCAGAAAGAGACTCAAGACCTGGCTCTTCGACTGAGACTTAGCACCCAGATACCCTTAGGGGGTGACAGTGCTGCGCTTTACGAATGACTGGCTGATTGATTGATTGATTGATTGACCTAGTCACTGGGGGAACATGCCTTTTCTAATGTCACGCACGTTCCACTCTTAAATATTATGCACCCTACCTTGTGGGCAGAAAGGTGTCCTTACAGGTGACTTATTTAATATTTAAAATCAGTTTTTCCTACCTGTGAAAATGGTGATTTTCACAGGTCTGAGCAGCAGGGTTCGAGTTGCTACAGTCAGGTTACACTGGGGAGGCTGCAAGCCATGTTTTTACTGCCACTATCATTATTATTTTATTTATTTATTAGATTTGTACAGCGCACAGCTACCCGAAGGTTTCCCGGCGCTAGAGAATGCAGAAGGATGGAGGCTGGGCAAAATAGAAGCGGAAGGGGACTATTGATTGAAGAGCCATGTTTTTAAATCTTTACGGAATTTAGGATAGTGTTATTCAGTGCGTAGATGATAAGGGAGAGAGTTCCAGAGTGAGTGAGCCAGGTGGGAGAAGGAGTGTCTGGCTCGTCTGATCCTAGGGATTTGGAATTTGTGTTGGTTGGAGGATCGAAGAAGGCGGGGGCGATAGTGGTGTACTAAGGCTTTTAGGTAATGAGGTGCTTCACCAGAGTTAATTTTATGCATGAAGCACAACGCTTTAAATTTGGCACCATTGTCAATCCGGAGCCAGTGGAGGTCACGTAGTGAAGCTGAGGTAGCAGTTCTATTGGGTAGTTTGCAGAGTAATCTAGCCGCAGAGTTCTGTATAACCTGTAACCTGTGCAGCACTTCCTTGCTGACACCCAGGTACAGAACATTCCCATAATCCAGTCTTGATGTTATATGGGCTTGGATTACAGTTTTTTGGGTGGATAACGGAAGCATCCACAGGATTTTTCGAAGCCATTTTAAGATGACAAAGCAAGTGGAGGCTACTTTGACCACTTGTTGCCTTATTGTTAGTTGGTCATCGAAAATGACGCCAAGGTTTCGGACGGGTTGAACAGGAATCGGGGGAGAGCCCATCTGCAACGGCCAATGTTGGGGGGCCCAGATGGTTTTATTGTTACCAAAGAGGAGAAGTTCGGTTTTTCCTCCATTAAGTTGTGGTAAATATTTTACCGTATACGAGTTTGCCAGATAATTTCGGAAAATTAAAGAAAATAGCTCAATCAAATGAGAGGCAGAGTCCGTGGTGTCTGAGTCATAAGGGCTTTAATCATGAATGATGACTCGAGCCATGGAAATCTATTCCATCAATACAAGGGTTCGGGTATGCAATGATGGCAGGAAAGATGTCAATGATTTATTCACAGTACATGACATATATAGTAAAATGGCACAATGGCAGTGAATACAGTAGGCGTGACAAGTGAAATGTATATGATAAGAACACATGTGTGTAGCAAAAAGGCGTGTACAGGGGTGTGCACAGAGGCGTACACTAGAAACGTCACAGAAAAGTGTCACAAGTGGGTGGGTGCTTAGGAAATTCTTGCAGAGTCAGCTGAAACCTGTGGCCTGAATGCGCGCGCAGCTATTATGACGTGTGATTGACGTACATCTGGAGGAAGCTAAGGGTCTGACATTTAGCACTAGTAGAAGAGACAGAAGTCTGGCATGTCAGATCGACCTGTCCCTATAACATATCTGATATCTAGTATTTGGAGGATGTTTAATCTAGAATAAAAGGTCACTTGGGCAGAGGCTACTCTATACTGAATGTTAGTGCGTGTATAGGTGCCTGCGTGTCTACGTGCGGGGCCATGGGCCTACTCTGGCAACGGGAACTGTAAATTACTTGCACGGAGACAGGGAGACTTGCTCTTTGCTCTGCAGCCGGGGATATGTTTACCTAAATCACTAGACAGGAATGTGTTTTCGAGGAGCTGAGCTGGCTACGCTGATAACTTGAAGGTAGAATACTGTTTCTTGGCAGGCAGACCAGGCCGAGCCGGGCACCGCTCACTTGGTAGGAAGTAAGGTAGAGGTCAGGGATGCATCTCCATGCTGCAGCTTTCAGAGGCAGAGACAGACATGGCTTGAAGACAGAAAATCAGGGCCTAGCTCGGCAGAGCCAGGAAGAACGTGAAAGTACACCATATAAAGACGGTGGCACGGCATACTTAGGAACTGAATTATCCATCCATTCATGGTGGATCTGATAGAGGACATGTTAACGTTGGACGCAAATGTATTTGCGTCTTCATATTCGGTTGTGGAGGGAAATTACATGTACTTGAAACTCGTACATGGAGCCGTTGGGGTACACGTTAGGGGACACATTTGACCATAAAAATTTCAATTACCTCATTCCCTCCTTGTCCCCTACGGACCCTTCATGATATGTCGATGTTCATGAGACCATCAATCTGTTCATATAACAACATCTGCTCTTCTTTCTTTCTTCGGGAATGGGAACGTGAACTTGGATGGGGAATACAAGCTGTGGCGCACAAGCCGCAAATCGCTGGCCCACATTGCAGACATAGGCAACAACTGAATACTATGGCCAAAATGATTCCTAGGAATGACAGTAGCTTCCATCCCCAGGCTGTGATTACACTCCAGAGCCAACCGGACCAAGTCCAGGAGCCTGGATTCTGGTGTATCAGATGGGCAATTTCATGAAGTCTGGTAATGGCCTTATAGACTGATGGCGCGTTATTTGGAATAAACACGCAGCAACTGGATCCGATGACTCTACAAGCCCCGCCCCTATCGGCCAGGATGACGTCAAGGACAAGGCGGTTCTGAAGAACGACAAGTCTCATAGCAGACTGCTCCTCTGTTAAGTTGCCCAAGGCAGAAGTAGTCTCATTCACTACGGCTTCAAGTATTCTGGTTAATTTGCGTATCAGTTTACTATTGGAGACAGTGCCTAGATAGGGAAAGAATCCTTTATTGAAATCTGTATATTGTTCCCATGTAGTTTCAGTCTGATCAACTATTGGGAGATCTCTCTTGTGTCTAACAATATTAAGGCGGGAATTCCTGTGATAGTCAGATGGGGCTAGGAATACTGGTGGCAATAAGAATGCAATAAAACAAGTACCATCCCAGTCTGGAGGTAAACGGACATAAGCTGTCTGACCACAAATGAAATAGGAATGTCGGGAAGCTTTGAATGTAGACTTGCCTTTATCACTGAATTCGACCACAGTAGTACAGTCACTGTGACCTAGATGTACTGAACCTTTCTTTCTGACACACAATACATCTTTCGCTGGTAGAACCGATATGGATGGCAAGTCTGGACTGGTTTCTGACTGAACATTTAGAATCATGAGGTTAAGTGTAAAATTGCCTAATCCATACACTTCGTTTTCTAGATCTGTCCCTGTCATTTGTGGAAAACCCTCCTTGTCTGGGAAACATGCTTTGTTCATGACTGTGTTCAGATTACCCCATATCCAATTGCTTTGGGAAACTCTAGACTCGGTGTTTATAGAGGATATTAAACTAAACCATGCACCACAGGAACCGTTATGTGTAAACGGATAAGGAAAGAGGGGCAGAGCTCCCTTGTAGTTCTGATAGGGAGGGAGTCGGCCACATATCCAACAATTAGTAGCATTGCTGATCTGGTGAGAATGGTGTAACATACGAATAAATGTATTGTTACGCAGCGCAAGTCGATAAGACAATTCGTGTGGAGGAAGAGCACTAAACGTGTGCTCGACGGTGTCATTAGGAAAAGAATGTGCAAGAGGAAAATATATGCATAACATCCAACTTATTGCAATAATCGCAAGACTCAGAAAAAACATAATAAGTAATGTGCAGACGCATCTGCTCCGGAGACTTTTACAATATTTTCGTTTCTTGGTCTCCTGTCTATCTCTCTCTCTATTTGGGTCTAACTTGTACATTGTCAGAAACTGCCTAACCGCTTCACCCAGGAGGGGACTTAAACAATTAAACTGTCTGACTTACTAGACCTCAATTTCTGTCTGTACTCCTCTTGGGGAGTTTTCTCTAGAAGGGGGAGTTTGGTATCAGTCACTGGTACGTGGGAGTTCTGGGATTCAGTCTTTGGCGGAAGTCCATGGAATCTCTTAACGTGACTGGAGTGCACCCAACCCTTGCGCCCCTCCAGTTTCACGGCAGTCCTGGTTGTTAACAAAACGATCTTCGGCTCCTTCCAGCGGGGCTCCAAAGGGCTCGATCTGTCAAAATTCCGAACGACTACAACATCACCCGGGACCAGTTCATGTGGCTTCACCTCGGTGTTGTCTGGGAAGGCTGCTGTGACCTGTGAACGACATGATTGTAGTGCAGACATCAAGGAAGCAAGGTAATCTGTCAGCATAGTACTATCAACATCGGTAATTTTTCGAGGCAGAGGCGTCCCCCACATATTAGGAGGTCTACCGAAGACCACCTCATACGGGGATAGCCCTGTCCTAGAGTGGGCTACCATTCTCATATAAAAAAGAGCAACTGGCAAAGCTACTATCCAATCTCCTCCCTTCTCTTTACACACTTTTGCAAGGCGAGTTTTCAGAGTCTGATTGTGCCGCTCCACGAGACCTGCTGCCTCAGGATGCCGGACACAGTGAAACTTCCACTGGTACCCCAATAGAAGCGAGACCTGCTTCATAAGTTCGGATGAGAATGGCTGACCATTATCTGAATACACGACACGGGGCAAACCGTATCGAGGGAAGAACTCACGAACCAACTGCTTGGCAGTGGTCGGGGCAGTGTAATCTGGGACGGGATATGCTTCTGTCCATCGGGATAGAGCACAGACAACTACGAGGACATACTTGAATCCTCGGCATCTTTCCATCTGAATATAATCCATCTGGAGGACTTCAAAAGGATAGTCGGGAGGATGAAATCCACCTTGCTCTACGGGAACACCTTTTCCTGGGTTGAACTGACAACAGATCATGCAGGTACGCACTTTCTGTTTGGCTGCTGCTCGTAAATGCTTGTTAAACCAGAGGTTCTGTAAACTGTCTAACATGGCTTTTTCTCCTAAATGTGCTGGACTATGTGCTGTGTTGATGATAACCTGAACCATAGAGTCGGGGAGAAACCATGTGGTCCTTCCCTTCGTCATCCATCCTTGATCTGTCTGGACCCCTCCTTGTTCAGTCCATTTCTTTATTTCATCTGGAGTAGCATGTGTCTGTATGTCTATGACATCTTGTGTGGGGTCCTTAACTGTCATACAATGTGTCAGTGAGGTTACATCGGTCTTTGTCATGTCCGTTGTTTGAGTATGAGTCAGTGCTGTATGTTTCGCTATTCGATCTACAAAATCGTTGCCCTGAGAAATCTTGTCGGTGACTTTCGTATGTGCCCTGCACTTCATGATAGCTATAGCTGTAGGAAAATGTATTGCTTCTAACAGAGCTTGAATGAGGGGGCCATGCTGTATCTTGGCTCCGTGAGAGGTCAAGAAACCTCTTTCTTGCCAGAGGACACCGAAGTCGTGAACGACTCCGAATGCATAACGGGAATCTGTGTATATGTTTACTTTCAAGTCCTTGGCTCGTATACAGGCTTGGGTTAGAGCAATGAGCTCTGCTGCTTGGGCTGACAGGGTGTCAATGCGATGAGTTTCTATAACTTCAGTTTCAGTGGTCACTGCATATGCGGCCACTAATTCTCCTGTACTTGTTCTTAAACATGAACCATCCACATAAAGTGTCAGGTCTGGATCGGATAATGCGACATCTGTCAAGTCTTGTCTGGGTTTAGTAACTGTGTCAACTACTTCCACGCAATCATGTGGAGTAGGGTCTATTGTGCTCGATGGTAAAAGTGTAGCAGGATTCAGTGTATTACAATGTCTGATCTCTATGTGTGGCTGGAATAATGTCAATTCATAACCTGTCAGTCGTGCTACAGTCAAGTGTTGAGTCTGGGTTCTGTTTAGGAGAACCTCTACAGAATGTGGAACTTGTACTGTCAATTGATGCCCTAATACAATGAATCACTTTGTCGGATTGCTAGAGCTGTTGCTGCAACTGACTTTAAGCACGCAGGCAGGGCCTGGGCTACTGGATCTAATGTACTCGAAAAATAAGCACACGGTTTGTGTTTGTCTGCTTGTACCTGAGTGAGAACCGACAACGCTGTGCCATCGCGTTCTGTGACAAAAAGTGTAAAAGGTTTGCTGTAACATGGTGTCGCTAAAACTGGTGCTTGACATAAAGCTTTCTTTAATTCATCAAAAGCTTGTGTATGTTCCTGAGTCCAAGGGAGGACAGCCGAAGACGCTGCCTCCTGTGTTGTCAACTGTATAAGTGGTTTAGCTAGAAATGCATATTGTGGAATCCATTGTCTGCAATAGGAAGTGAGTCCAATAAAGGCTCGTACTTCTTTCTGTGTCTTGGGTTGCGGAAGATGTGCAATTAACTGAATTCGTTCAGGTGTCAGCTGCCTACCCCACTTGGACAGCAAGTGCCCAAGGTACACCACTTGCTGGGCACAGAATTGTAGCTTCGAAGGGGACACCTTGTGTCCCTTGTCCGCCAAGAAAAACAAAACTGTCAGTGATGCTTGTTCACATTCTGGTTCGGTACGGGCGGTGATCAATAGATCATCGACGTATTGGAGTAGGGCAGTGTTGGCAGGCATGAGAATACTGTCAAGTTGTCGTTTTAATGCTTGGCTGTAGATGCTGGGGCTCTCTGTAAATCCTTGAGGTGCACGTGCAAATTTGAAGCTTCGGCCATGAAACAGAATCCGAAAAGATATTGGCTTTCCGGATCAATGGGGACACTAAAGAAGGCGTTCTTGAGGTCGATTACAGTAAAGAACGTCGCCTCAGAATCAATAGCAGTCAATAGGGATGAAATGTCCGGGACCACAGGATACTGTGGTATAATACATTTATTCAATTCTCGTAAATCGATGACTAATCGATAAACAGGAGGTGCATTTGGATCTGTACGTTTAAGAATTGGAATGATAGGGGAATTACAAACATTTGAGTCGGTTTCTACAACCACTCCTTGTGCAATGAGCTCGTCAATGATTTTCAGTAAAGCTACTACAGCATCTGGCGGTAACTTGTATTGTCGAATACGAGGTAGTACTACTCCTGGCTTAAGTGTGACACGATATGGAGTAATGTGCATACAACCTACATCAGTGGGGCCTTGTGCCCATAAATGTGCAGGAACATTCTGTAACCTAGGGTCAAAATCTCTCAATACATAATGTCCCTTGAAGTCACGAAGGAACAACCTTACTCCTTCCGGAGAACAACAAATTACAGCTCCTAGAGCTTTCAGGGTCTTTATACCAAGCAAGTTTTCTGGACATGATTTCGTGAGCAATAAGTCTGTAGTACGAGATAATGGACCAACTGCTAGGGGAACAGGTTTCGATACTTCATTGACTATAGGCTTTCCTGAAAATCCAAGGGAAACATTCTGTGAGCCTGAGAGGGGTGCCCCTGGAACCTCGTCATGACTGATGGTCGCCCTGCTTGCCCCTGTGTCAATCAAAAATTTTCTATCTTTCCCTAATACCTGACTGTGTACATAACGACCTTCTTGATCTACAGGAACTTCGATAAGGGGCAAGCCAACCTCCCTCTCTAGGCTGTTTCATGTGTATTGCTGATAATCGGGATAGTCAGATTGTGCATACTGGTACATCTGCTGTGTAACATGTTGTGTTGCGGCAATGGGTTGTGGCTGTGGTACTGCTACGGTCTGTTGTGGAACCTGCATAGGCTGGACATTCAGTGGAACGTGTTGTTGGACCTGGTCCTGTCTAGGAGGACGCGGTCTCTCTTTAGTTTTACCTGTGGCTATGTTGTGTTTCAAAACTGCACAATCGTTTACATAGTGACCTGGCTGTTTACAATAGTTGCATATCCCTTTAACAGGAGCTGCTGAATTTGAATTATTGGATTGTGTTGTACCCCTTCTATGGCCATCAGCTGGAACTGACTGAGCAACTAGTACTTTCATTTTCGTGTCTTTCATACGTCTCTGTTCGTGATCATGTTCTTCCCTGATTCTATTCTGGTGGTACTGTAACATTTGTAACATTTGGGAAGGCGTATTAGCTTGCTATGTGCTCTCGACCTTCAGTACACGGTTCTTAACCTGGGGCAGGGAGTTCTCGACTAACTTTGACACAAAAAGGTGTGGGTATGACTCGCTACTTGTTTTCAGGCCACTATTAATAATAAAACATTTCTCGAATCGGGAATAAAAATCACTAGTGTCTTCGTCGTGTTTCTGTTTGCAGGCTGAGATTGCATCCCAATCCTCCTTTTTAGTTGCCAATAATCTTGGCAAGACCTGTACCAACAATCCTGGTAATGCTTTAGTTTTCGCCCCAAGACCTAAACCTGGGGTTCGACCAGTTTCTTCGGTTTCTAATTCAGCCCAATTAATCTTTTTGTCTCCCACCTCCCATTCTTTTTCCTTGAGTTTCTCGTAAATACCGGCAGGCAATAACACTTTCAGTATCTTCATAATGTCTGGATAGGTATAATCTCCCATGAGTAACATGTCTTTTATTTCACGGTGGAAACCTGCAGGGTCTTTATCATGACTGGGCACTATTTTCTTCATTTCTAACAATTCCATTTTAGTTATAGGCGTGTATACAAACACGCGTTCAAGGGTATCATCGGCTTTCCTGACTGGATGTACTTCTCGTAAAGGATTCTGTTTGTCTAGGTGATACGGCTGCCTGACTGGGGGTGGAACGGAGACGAGATGAGGAGTTAAGAATGTTCTATACTTGTGACGTTGTTCTAAAATCATTTCAATTAGATCGGTACCTAGACCTCTCCATCTTCTCATGAGTAAGTCTTGCAATAAATTATATAATGGACCTGGGTCAGATGCTTGGTTTTCATACTGTATAATGAGGTGTTGGGTCATGTATATACCAGCTCGTCGCTGTTCTTCTGGAGTAAGACTTAAAAATGTTTGCACTACTGAATCATCTTTATATATGCTGTCATCCCCGGCCCACTGTACCGCGGACCGGGCTAGTTCCTGATCACGTAAGGTATTGAGTTCGTGATAACCTATTCTTTCTTTCAGTACTTTATCAGTAATTTGGAATATATACTCAAGGGAACATCGCTCTGGTATCGGACAAAGGTAACGTTTCTTGTTTTCTAAACGAATGGGTCTGTCGAAGGGCCTATCAAGAGGGTACTGTCTAGGGAGTTTCTCTCTACCTACATATGCCATCAAGTCTCCCCTCGCCTGTTGCGAGGTTTCTGCTGGATTCTCTGGCTCTTCCTCATCTGAGGTCTCTTTGTCGTCTGACACAGAATGCCTTTCAGGTTCTCGACGGGCATGTATTACTATTATTTCTTTACGGATCTTTCTAACCATAGCATGTATACTTCTCTCTCTATCATGTTTGCCCTCGGCAATATTCTGACTCCATCTTGACAATCGCCCCATCTCTTCTTGAGGAAAGCTAGGCTGATCTTGTTCCCTTATCAGACAATTAACCAAAAATCGCATTATTAAACCTTGTGTCTCGACTTTCTGACGTGACATGGCCTCACCAACACACTCGGGTCTTTCTCCTGTTCTAATAAAATGATATATATTGTCTAGATGTTCTGGCATTTCTGGTAATAACACCAAGTAATCTGTAACACGTCTTAAACGTAGGGATGCTAACATCATGGGTCCTGTTTTACCAGGCACTGTGTCATATCTGCAATCTGTAAGCTGTTCTTTAAGCTTTTCGGCTGGGGCTGCTTTAGGCGTACGCTGCATTGCTAAATCTCTCATTGTCATACGTTGTAACTGTGGCGGGGTGCGATAACCTCCTGTAGCACCTCCTGAGGCGGAGGCTTGAGCATAACCTGGCTGTAGGGTCGGTATTTGTAACGGAGTTGGAACCTGAGCAGCGCCAGCCCCAAAGGGATTAAGCGGATGAATACCAGGGGGGACAATAGGGGAAGTGACAACAGGTGCAGGAAGTGGTGCGGGAGGGGTCTGCTGTTGCGGACCTGGGGGCAGATGATCAACAGGGGGTACAGGTACAGGTGGTACGGTTACATTGGTATATGCGGGAGCTACGTCGTCTAAATAGGAAGAGAGGAAAATATCTGCTGCAGTCTTATGACGTAATTTAGTCGGAACCAATGGAGGGGGCAGATCTTTCGGTATTTCCGGGGTCGCCTTGGGCAGGCCCTCGGCCAGGACTGGATACAATCCTGTCATAATGGCATTACTCCGTCTTTCGTGTTGTTCTATTCTGACTCGCTGTCCTTCTTCTAGTAGGTCTTTTTCTTTGGCTTTTTCAGAATCCTCTCTGCTTTTCTCTACTTTTCTGAGCGCCTTCTCTGTCCGTCTATGTGATTCTTTACGCCATAATTCAATGCCATCTTTCTGTGATTGTCTGGCTTTCTTTTTCCATAACGCTTCCTCTACTCTCATGATGCACTCGGCATCCCATGTCCCTGTAACGGGCCATCTCTGATTCTCTGCTAAGTCTTTCGTATAATCCACCCACAAGTCTAGATATAATATGGCATCTAAGCCGTGCTTGTGGTACATAAAATGTCCAGGAGTGTCCCTGGGTGGGATGGGAAATGCCTCTTCAAGTATCCCTTTCCTAGTTCCTATCTGTCGCAATTTCGAAAATAAAGGCATAGCTACCTCGATCTAGACACAATGAAAACAATAAGAAAATGCAAACAATCACTCATACCACGACATTAAAACACATTGAAACATTTCGAAACAAACAATAATAACTGGATATCTGGATACTAGATGCACTGCTAAACAGTACAGATACACTGCTAAAACAGTGCAGACCGGATTTGTGTACCCAAACCCGTCTTGACCGGACACAAATCAATGCACCCGTCTTGATGCGTCCCCAGCAACGGTACTCACCGGGAAGCACAGAACAGAAGGCCTCGGAAACTCGACTGGACTGGACCGCTACGACGTCACTGCTGCTGCTGCGCACTACGCATGCGCCTCGACACTACTGGTGGGCCTCTCGATACCTCGGACACTGCTCTCTCGGCTGGGCTCTGGTCGGGATCCTCCGCACTCCTCACCGCCTCGTCTGGATGTCGACCGCAGTCTCCGTCACCTCCGTAGGCCTGAGGGAGATACAGGAAAACCTGCAGATGCGCATGGGGTCCGTCACAGCTGTAGTCGGGGGCAAAGCCTGCGACGCATCACCGGCGCGTGGGGTGGGGGAGGGTCCCTGTTCGGGCGCCAAATTATGTGGTAAATATTTTACCGTATACGAGTTTGCCAGATAATTTCGGAAAATTAAAGAAAATAGCTCAATCAAATGAGAGGCAGAGTCCGTGGTGTCTGAGTCATAAGGGCTTTAATCATGAATGATGACTCGAGCCATGGAAATCTATTCCATCAATACAAGGGTTCGGGTATGCAATGATGGCAGGAAAGATGTCAATGATTTATTCACAGTACATGACATATATAGTAAAATGGCACAATGGCAGTGAATACAGTAGGCGTGACAAGTGAAATGTATATGATAAGAACACATGTGCGTAGCAAAAAGGCGTGTACAGGGGTGTGCACAGAGGCGTACACTAGAAACGTCACAGAAAAGTGTCACAAGTGGGTGGGTGCTTAGGAAATTCTTGCAGAGTCAGCTGAAACCTGTGGCCTGAATGCGCGCGCAGCTATTATGACGTGTGATTGACGTACATCTGGAGGAAGCTAAGGGTCTGACATTTAGCACTAGTAGAAGAGACAGAAGTCTGGCATGTCAGATCGACCTGTCCCTATAACATATCTGATATCTAGTATTTGGAGGATGTTTAATCTAGAATAAAAGGTCACTTGGGCAGAGGCTACTCTATACTGAATGTTAGTGCGTGTATAGGTGCCTGCGTGTCTACGTGCGGGGCCATGGGCCTACTCTGGCAACGGGAACTGTAAATTACTTGCACGGAGACAGGGAGACTTGCTCTTTGCTCTGCAGCCGGGGATATGTTTACCTAAATCACTAGACAGGAATGTGTTTTCGAGGAGCTGAGCTGGCTACGCTGATAACTTGAAGGTAGAATACTGTTTCTTGGCAGGCAGACCAGGCCGAGCCGGGCACCGCTCACTTGGTAGGAAGTAAGGTAGAGGTCAGGGATGCATCTCCATGCTGCAGCTTTCAGAGGCAGAGACAGACATGGCTTGAAGACAGAAAATCAGGGCCTAGCTCGGCAGAGCCAGGAAGAACGTGAAAGTACACCATATAAAGACGGTGGCACGGCATACTTAGGAACTGAATTATCCATCCATTCATGGTGGATCTGATAGAGGACATGTTAACGTTGGACGCAAATGTATTTGCGTCTTCATATTCGGTTGTGGAGGGAAATTACATGTACTTGAAACTCGTACATGGAGCCGTTGGGGTACACGTTAGGGGACACATTTGACCATAAAAATTTCAATTACCTCAAAGTTTTAATTTATTGGCATGCATCCGGTTGGCAATGTTTTTTAGCCCAGATCGGAGCATTGGGGTAGTGGAATTTGTTTTGGAAGAGAGTGAGAAAATGATCTCGGTGTCATTGGTGTAGGAGTATACCGTGAGCCCAGCTTGCTCAGCTATTCTATCCAGAGGGCTGACATATATGTTGAATAGCAAGGGACTCAGTATGGAGCCTTGAGGGACTCCATACTGAGAAACATGAACTTTGGAATTGGCAGTTGGGGAAAAGACTTGGAAAGTCCTGTTCGATAAGAAGCTAGATAGCCACTTGAGTGCAAGGCCGGTGATTCCACAGGAGTGGAGGGTGTTAAGGAGGATGGTATGGGAAACAGTGTCGAACGCAGCACTTAGATCAAGTAGAATAAATGCCACGGTTTCTCCTTTGTCAACCTGTAGACGGATGTTTTCGGTGACACCCTGCAGTGTTGATTCCGTGGAAAAGCCTGCCCTAAAGACGGACTGGGAAGAGTGAAGGGAATTATGGGTTTCCGCAAAGTTGGTGAGCTGGACGTTGATATGTTTCTCCAGGATTTTCGAGAAGACTGGGAGAAGGGAGATGGGGCAGAAGTTTGATGGTACAGCTGGATCTGAATTCACTTTTTTCAACAGGGGCACAACCGTGGCATGTTTCAAGGCTGCAGGGACTTTAGCTTCAAGTAAAGAAGCATTCAGTAACTCAATAATTAGATTAAGTGTGGGATGGTTCAAAGTTTGAAGGACCTAAGGGGGAAGTGGGTCATTAGCGGACCCTGATTTAATGCTGCTAAGGATATTGTGAAACGTAGAGATGTCAAGTAGAGTCCATTTGTTTAAGCCGGTGCCATTATTGGCTAGGGTGGTTTCCTGAGGGGGACGTTGATTGGGGGGACTGTCGGCTTGTGAAATTGTTGCAGTGGGCATCTGTTTATCAAAATCAGCAAAGATAGTAGCAATTTTGTTGACAAAGAAATCAGCTAGGTCATCACACTGTTTAGAGTCAAGGCAGGGGGGTTTTGGCTGACAGGAGGCACCTGAGAGTTCTTTGACAACTATAAAAAGAACTTTGGGGCAGTTTTGTGCACCTAAAATAGTTAGATTAGCGTGCTCTGCATAGTAGGTGA